>NC_041388.1:368201063-368204392 GCF_002162155.2 Triticum dicoccoides | reverse complement strand
GCTTGTCCTGCTTGTTCAACTCTAGTGTGAAATTATTTGTACTAGGTTATTGAGAGCTAGTTCAACACTAATGTAAAATTATTTGAACTAGCTTGTAGAGCTACTTCAACACTAGTGTAAAATTGTTTGAACTAGCATGTAGAGCTAGTTCAACTCTAGTGTAAAATTATTTGAACTAGAATGTAGAGCTAGTTCAACTCTAGTGTAAAATTATCTAAACTAGCTTGTAGAGCTAGTTCAACTCTAGTGTAAAATTATTTGTACTAGGTTATAGAGCTAGTTCAACTCTAGTGTAAAATGATTTGAACTATCTTGTAGAGCTAGTTAAACTCTAGTGTAAAGTTATTTGAACTAGCATGTAGTGCTAGTTCGATTCTAGTGTAAAATTATTTGAACTAGCTTGTAGAGCTAGTTCAACTCTAGTGTAATACTATTTGTACTAGGTTATAGAGCTAGTTCAACTCTAGTGCAAAATTATTTGAACTAGCTTGTAGATCTAGTTCAACTCTAGTGTAAAATTATTTGAATTAGCTTGTAGAGCTAATTCAACACTAGTGTAAAATTGTTTGTACTAGCTTGTGGAGCTAGTTGAACTCTAGTGTAAAATTATTTGTACTAGGTTATAGAGCTAGTTCAACTCTAGTGTAAAATTATTTGTACTAGGTTATAGAGCTAGTTCAACTCTAGTGTTAATTTATTTGTACTAGGTTATAGAGCATGTTCTACTCTAGTGAAAAATTATTTGAACTGGCTTGTAGAGCTTGTTCAAATCTACAAGCTTGTATATCTAGTTCAACTCTAGTGTAAAATTATTTGAACTAGCTTATAGAGCTAGTTCAACTCTAATGTAAAATTATTTGAACTAGGTTATAGATCTTGTTCAACTTTAGTGTAAAATTCTTTGAACTAGCTTGTAGAGCTACTTCAACTCTAGTGTAAAATTATTTGAACTAGCTTGTAGAGCTACTTCAACTCTACTGTAAAATTATTTGTACTAGATTCCAGAGCTAGTTCAAATCTAGTGTAAAATTATTTGTACTAGGTATAGAGCTAGTTCTACTCTACTACAAAAATATTTAAACTACCTTGTAGAGCTAGTTCAACTCTAGTGTAAAATTATTTGAACTAACTTGTAGAGCTAGTTCAAATCTAGTCTGAAATTATGTGTACTATCTTATAGAGCTAGTTCGACTCTAGTGTAAAATAATTTGAACTAGCTTGTAGAGCTTGTTCAAATCTAGCGTAAAATTATTTGAACTATCTTGTAGAGCTAGTTCAACTCTAGTGTAAAATCATTTGTACTAGGTTATAGAGCTAGTTCAAGTCTAGTGTAAAATTATTTGTACTAGGTTATAGAGCTAGTTCTACTCTAGTGAAAAATTATTTGAACTAGCTTCTAGAGCTTGTTCAACTCTACAAGCTTGTATAGCTAGTTCAACTCCAGTGTAAAATAATTTGAACTAGCTTGTAGAGGTAGTTCAACTCTAGTGTAAAATTATTTGAACTAGCTTGTAGAGCAAGTTCAACTCTAGTGTAAAATTATTTGAACTAGGTTATAGATCTAGTTCAACTATAGTGTAAAACTATTTGAACTAGAATGTAGAGCTAGTTCAACTCTAGTGTAAAATTATCTGAACTAGCTTGTAGAGAGCTAGTTCAACTCTAGTGTAAAATTATTTGAACTAGGTTATAGATCTAGTTCAACTTTAGTGTAAAATAATTTGAAATAGCTTGTAGAGCTAGTTCAATTCTAGTGTAAAATTATTTGAACTAGATTGTAGAGCTAGTTCTACACTAGTGTAAAATTATTTGAACTAGGTTATAGATCTAGTTCAACTATAGTGTAAAACTATTTGAACTAGAATGTAGAGCTAGTTCAACTCTAGTCTAAAATTATCTAAACTAGCTTGTAGAGCTAGTTCAACTCTAGTGTAAAATTATTTGTACTAGGTTATAGAGCTAGTTCAACTCTAGTGTAAAATGATTTGAACTATCTTGTAGAGCTAGTTAAACTCTAGTGTAAAGTTATTTGAACTAGCATGTAGAGCTAGTTCGATTCTAGTGTAAAATTATTTGAACTAGCTAGTAGAGCTAGTTCAACTCTAGTGTAATATTATTTGTACTAGGTTATAGAGCTAGTTCAACTCTAGTGCAAAATTATTTGAACTAGATTGTAGATCTAGTTCAACTCTAGTGTAAAATTATTTGAATTAGCTTGTAGAGCTAATTCAACACTAGTGTAAAATTGTTTGTACTAGCTTGTGGAGCTAGTTGAACTCTAGTGTAAAATTATTTGTACTAGGTTATAGAGCTAGTTCAACTCTAGTGTAAATTTATTTGTAGTAGGTTATAGAGCTAGTTCAACTCTAGTGTAAAATTATTTGTACTAGGTTATAGAGCTAGTTCAACTCTAGTGTAAATTTATTTGTACTAGGTTATAGAGCATGTTCTACTCTAGTGAAAAATTATTTGAACTGGCTTGTAGAGCTTGTTCAAATCTACAAGCTTGTATATCTAGTTCAACTCAAGTGTAAAATTATTTGAACTAGCTTATAGAGCTAGTTCAACTCTAATGTAAAATTATTTTAACTAGGTTATAGATCTTGTTCAACTTTAGTGTAAAATTATTTGAACTAGCTTGTAGAGCTACTTCAACTCTAGTGTAAAATTATTTGAACTAGCTTGTAGAGCTACTTCAACTCTACTGTAAAATTATTTGTACTAGATTATAGAGCTAGTTCAACTCTAGTGTAAAATTATTTGTACTAGGTATAGAGCTAGTTCTACTCTAGTACAAAAATATTTAAACTACCTTGTAGAGCTAGTTCAACTCTAGTGTAAAATTATTTGAACTAGCTTGTAGAGCTAGTTCAAATCTAGTCTGAAATTATGTGTACTATCTTATAGAGCTAGTTCAACTCTAGTGTAAAATAATTTGAACTAGCTTGTAGAGCTTGTTCAAATCTAGTGTAAAATTATTTGAACTATCTTGTAGAGCTAGTTCAACTCTAGTGTAAAATCATTTGTACTAGGTTATAGAGCTAGTTCAAGTCTAGTGTAAAATTATTTGTACTAGGTTATAGAGCTAGTTCTACTCTAGTGAAAAATTATTTGAACTAGCTTCTAGAGCATGTTCAACTCTACAAGCTTGTATAGCTAGTTCAACTCCAGTGTAAAATTATCTGAACTAGCTTGTAGAGCTTGTTCAACTCTAGTGTAAAATTTTTTGAACTAGGTTATAAATCTAGTTCAACATTAGTGTAAAATTATTTTAACTAGCTTGTAGAGCTAGTTCAACTCTAGTGTAAAATTATTTAAACTACCTTGTA
>NC_041388.1:368191323-368200493 GCF_002162155.2 Triticum dicoccoides | reverse complement strand
TAAAATTATTTGAACTAGGTTATAGATCTAGTTCAACTATAGTGTAAAACTATTTGAACTAGAATGTAGAGCTAGTTCAACTCTAGTGTAAAATTATCTAAACTAGCTTGTAGAGCTAGTTCAACTCTAGTGTAAAATTATTTATACTAGGTTAGAGAGCAAGTTCAACTATAGTGTAAAACTATTTGAACTAGATTGTAGAGCTAGTTCAACTCTAGTGTAAAATTATTTGAACTAGCTTGTAGAGCTAGTTCAACTCTAGTGTAAAACTATTTGTGAACTAGCTTGTAGAGCTAGGTCAACTCTAGTGTAAAATTGTTTGTACTAGGTTATAGAGCTAGTTCAACTCTAGTGTAAAATTATTTGTACTAGGTTATAGAGCTAGTTCTACTCTAGTAGAAAATTATTTAAACTACCTTGTAGAGCTAGTTCAACTCTAGGGTAAAATTATTTGAACTAGCTTGTACAGCTAGTTCAAATCTAGTGTGAAATTATGTGTACTATCTTATAGAGCTAGTTCAACACTAGTGTAAAATTATTTGAATTAGCTTGTAGAGCTAGTTCAACTCTAGTGTAAAACTATTTGAACTAGTGTAGGATCTAGAAGTAGATGTGTCTAGAGGGTGGTGATTAGACACTTAATGCTAGTGTTACAATTTTTAAGCTTTTTCGGTTTAAGTGGGGTTTAGGCACAATTTCAACACACACAATACATATCAAGCATGCATGCAAGAGTATATGAGCAGGGGAATGTAAAGCATGCAACTTGCAAGAATGTAAAGAGAAGGGTTTGGAGAATTCAAACGCAATTGGAGACACGGATGTTTTTCCCGTGGTTCGGATAGGTGGTGCTATCCTACATCCACGTTGATGGAGACTTCAACCCACGAAGGGTAACGGTTGCGCGAGTCCACACAGGGCTCCACCCAAGGGTAACGGTTGCGCGAGTCCACACAGGGCTCCACCCACGAAGCGTCCACGAAGAAGCAACCACCCACAAAGGGTCCACGAAGAAGCAACCTTGTCTATCCCACCATGGCCATCGCCCACACAAGACTTGCCTCACTAGCGGTAGATCTTCACGAAGTAGGTGATCTCCTTGCCCTTACAAACTCCTTGGTTCAACTCCACAATCTTGTCAGAGGCTCCCAAGTGACACCTAGCCAATCTAGGAGACACCACTCTCCAAGAAGTAACAAATGGTGTGTAGGTAATGAACTCCTTGCTCTTGTGCTTCAAATGATAGTCTCCCCAACACTCAACTCTCTGTCATTGGATTTGGATTTGGTGGAAAGAAGGTTTGAGTGGAAAGCAACTTGGGAAGGCTAGAGATCAAGATTCATATGGTAGGAATGGAATATCTTGGTCTCAACACATCAGTAGGTGGTTCTCTCTCAGAACATATGAGTTGGAATGGTGTGTGTGTTCTGATGGCTCTCTCATCGAATGAGGAGGAGGTGGAGGGGTATATATAGCCTCCACACAAAATCCAACCATTACACACAGTTTTCCAATCTCGGTGGGACCTAATCAATAAACTCGGTCGGACCGAAAATGTGACCCTAGTGACCGTTAAAGATTTCGATGGGACCGATTGGATCAACTCGGTGGGACCGATGTGCTAGGGTTAGGGTAAATCCAAAACTCGGTTTGACCGATTACTCAAACTCGGTGGGACCGATTTGGGTAATAAGTGAAACTGAGATTTGATCAAGCAAACTCGGTGGGACCGATTGCATATCTCGGTGGGACCGAGAATATTGCAATGGGTAACAGAAAGTTTGCAAGCCCATCTCGGTGAGGCCGAGATCCCATCGGTGAGACCGAACTGATTAGGGTTTGGCAGTGGCTTATGACAAGTGAAACTCGGTGGCGCCGGATAGGAAGAATCGGTAGGACCGAGTTTGGCTTAGGGTGTAACGCCCCGAGACCGACGCTCCAGAAGATTTCCAGCTATTCCGAGTTTCGTCGTGTGATTTGTTTTATTTGTTGCATTCATCCTTGCATCATGTCATCATGTCATCATGCCATCATCTCATAAATCTTTTGTAACTCAACTAAATAAATTGTATGGATCTTCGATCCATTTAAATCGAGGGAAGGGTGACTTCTCTTTATAACATACCCTCCCGCTATTTAGGGAGCTATAATAAAATATTCCATTGTTTTGGAATCACCTAAACACACTTGCAAAATATCCCAATGCCTTTATTATCTTAATTCTTGATCTCCAACTTTGCCATTTATTATTTCATCATTTTCCGGAGCTCCACCAAAAATCCGAACATTTTTGGACCTTCCTTTCATCAAGTCCTAGTTCAAACCCATTTGAATTTCAAATGAGTTTGAATTTAAATCTTTCAATCATGCCCCTTTCTATTTTTCTTGGAACGTGCATATTTTTGCGAGTCCGGGAAAATAATCCCCTTGCCCAAAATTCTATTTCTACCTTCCTTTCTTCTCCTTTCTTCCTTGATTTATTTTCTATTTTCAGAAAATATAAGAGAGAGAGAAGAGAGAGGTAAGCCCAGCCAGGCCTCTGGCCATTCCCCTCCCCACCAGGCCGGCCCAGTCTTCCTAGGCCCAAGGCCCAGCCGCCCCCACCTTTCCCCGTAACCCTAGCCCGAACCACTCTCATCTCCTCCTCTCCCTCTCGTCCTCCCACACCGCCGCCACACACACGCGCAGCCCTCGATCCCCCTCGCTCCCTCGCCAAGTCCCTCCAGCGCCATCGTCACCCCGCCTCCGTTCGGCTCCACACCGAAGTCCACCGCCGCGGCCCTGCCAAACGTTGGTGACCCCGACGCGCCCACGCCCGATCTGCTTCGGCCCACCTAGCTCATCATCTCCGCCCCGTGCCTCGTCTCAGCGCTGGCCGCCATGGATGCCGCCATGGACGCCGTCTTCCGCGCCCGGCCTCTCCCTCGCCTCGCCAGTGCCCAATCCCCATCGCCTCCTCCCGTCCCTTGCCGCACCGCGCCTGACCTCCTGGACCCCAAGCCATCATCGCTCCTGCTGCAGGGACGCCATGGTCGAGACCGCCTCCTGCAGTTCCTCCACCACAGGCCAGACCAGCACCGCATCTTCCTCAGCCTGTTGTTCCATCGCCTCCTTGCTGCTGCCAAACGAGGCCCTGGTGTTCCTTCGTTTTGGACCGACAAGACCCGGACTCCGAACGCCAAGTACAACTACGAACCCGAAGACCTCGGATGCTTCAAGTTCCTCTACCACCTGTGTACAACTACCGTCGCCCCGAAGACGTTGGAGTCATCAAGTACCTCTTCGAATGAACGTGTACCACTACCGACTTCGTGTACGACTACTTCCCACGACAACAATTGAACAACTACTTCCACTACGCCCGAATACCGTGGATGCGACAAGTTCCTCTCCGGACATGTACGACTACCGTTGCCAAGATCGCGAGTACCTCTACCGTCGCCATGAACAACTACTTCCCTCGACGACTCGAACCGCTCCGAAAACGCACGCTTCGAAGGTATAACACCGAGACGATGTTCGTGGACCGAATGCATGTGTTGAATGAGATGCTCGAGTTTTGCACCGTGATCGAATCGTCCTTGCGATGCCCCTCTTTTGCCGTGCCACCGTCCCGTGGGAACCCGGAAGCCGGGATCACCCCACCATCTTGCATGACACGCTCACGCCTCCTTTTGTACCGGTATCTCCGTGAGCTACCGGAACCGATATGTTGTCGTGGCATCATTTTCGGATATGTTGCCGTGGCACCATTTTTGTTTCGCCGCCGTGGCACCTTTTTTCCTTCCGCCATGGCGACTAATGCTCCTTATCATCTTCATGTCAACATTTTCATAAAATTTGCATAAACTTGTATATGTCATCCGCATCATGATAACAACATTTAAAATGTTTAAACTTGTTGTTGCATTAATTTGCTAAATGCATATGGGGATTTACCGGATTTGTTGTTTTTATATCCGGCCCCATTTAAATTGTTTAGATGGTATTGTTAGTTTAATTATGCTTCACCTCTTGCCATGTTTAACAACAGTTAATATTGTTGGGTAGCTTAAATGAGAGATAACTAAATAATTGATGTGGTGTTTCGTCAACATGCACCTCGTTGCATATTGAGCTCCACTTAACTTGTAGTATTGTTTGTTGCACTTTGCCATGCCATGCCTCATTAAACCAGACATGCATCATACTTGTTTGTGCATCATGACTTGTTTATGCTTGTGTGTTTACTATGTTGTTTGTTTCTTTCCGGTTTGCTTCTCTCGTTAGCTTCGGTTTCGCTCCGGAGTTGTGAGGATTCGTTCGACGTCCGTTTGTCTTCTTCATGGACTCGTTCTTCTTCCTTGCGGGATTTCAGGCAAGATGATCATACCCTCGAAATCACCACTATCTTTGCTATGCTAGTTTGCTCGCTCTTTTGCTATGCCAATGCTACGATGCCTACCATTTTCTTGTCAGCCTCCCAAATTGCCATGTCAAACCTCTAACCCACCATGTCCTAGCAAACCGTTGATTGGCTATGTTACCGCTTTGCTTAGCCCCTCTTATAGCGTTGTTAGTTGCAGGTGAAGATTGAAGTTTGTTCCTTGTTGGAACATGGAGATGCCGTTCCTTGTTGGGACATTTATTTACTTGTTGGGATATCACAATATATCTTATCTAATTAATGCATCTATATACTTGGTAAAGGGTGGAAGGCTCGGCCTTATGCCTGGTGTTTTGTTCCACTCTTGCCGCCCTAGTTTCCGTCATATCGGTGTTATGTTCCCGGATTTTGCGTTCCTTACACGGTTGGGCTATAATGGGAACCCCTTGACAGTTCGCCTTAAGTAAAGCTCTTCCAGCAATGCCCAACATTGGTTTTACCATTTGCACTAACAACCTACCACCTTCCCTTGGGTTCTGCAGACTCAAGGGTCATCTTTATTCTAACACCCCCCGGGCCAGTGCTCCTCTGAGTGTTGGTCCGAACTAGAGCCCTGTGCAGCGCCCCCTCGGGGAAACTCGAGGTTTGGTTTTAGTTGTACGGATTTCTCATCTGAGTGTGCCCTGAGAAAGAGATATGTGCAGCTCCTATCGGGATTTGTCGGCACATTCGGGCGGTGTTGCTGGTTTAGTTTTACCCTGTCGAAATGTCTTGTTGTACCGGGATACCGAGTCTGATCGGAACGTCTCGGGTGGAGGTCTATTCCTTCGTTGACCGTGAGAGCTTGTCATGGGCTAAGTTGGGACACCCCTGCAGGGATTTGAACTTTCGAAAGCCGTGCCCGCGGTTATGGGAAGATGGGAATTTGTTAACGTCCGGTTGTAGAAAACCCGAAGTTGACCTTATTTAAAATACATCAACCGCGTGTGTAACCGTGATGGTCTCTTCTCGGCGGAGTCCGGGAAGTGAACACGGTGTTGGAGTTATGCTTGACGTAGGTTGCTATAGGATCACTTCTTGATCATACTTTTATCGACCGTGCTTTGCCCTCTCTTCTCGCTCTCTTTTGCGATTGTAGCCACCATATATCCTAGTCGCTTGCTGCAGCTCCACCTCATTACTCCATCCTTCCTATGAGCTTAAATAGTCTTGATCTCGCGGGTGCGAGATTGCTGAGTCCCCGTGGCTCACAGATACTTCCACAACCAGCTTGCAGGTGCCGATGAGTCCGTGCAGATGACGCAACCAAGCTCAGGAAGAGCTCGTTGAAGATCTTGTCCTTTGTGTTGTTTCCGTGCTAGTTGATCAGTAGTGGAGCCCAGTTGGGGTCGATCGGGGACGTTTGTCGCATTTGGGGTTCTTCTTTTATTTTGGTTCCGTAGTCGGACCTTGATTGTATCTGGATGATGTAATGTTTTATTCATGTAATTGTGTGAAGTGGCGATTGTAAGCCAACTATGTATCTCTTTCCCTTATGTATTACATGGGTTGTGTGAAGATTACCTCACTTGCGACATTGCTTTCAATGCGGTTATGCCTCTAAGTCGTGCTTCGACACGTGGGAGATATAGCCACATCGAGGGCGTTACATAGGGTTTAGGTCATATGTGGATATGGGAAAGTAGTTGAGGGTTTTGGAGCATATCACTAAGCACATGAAGCAAGAGGCTCATTAAGCAACACCTCATCCCTCCTTAATAGTATTGGCTTTTCCTAAAGACTCAATGTGATCTTGGATCACTAAAATATAAAATGAAGAGTCTTGAGCTTGAAGCTTTAGCCAATCCTTTGTCCTTAGCATCTTGAAGGAGTTCCGACAACCTTTAGTCCATGCCACTCCATTGTTGAACTTATCTGAAACATGCTAGATCGAAATGTTAGTCCAACAAGATATATGTTGTCATCAATTATCAAAACCACCTAGGGAGCACTTGTGCTTTCAATCTCCCCCTTTTTGGTAATTGATGGCAACATACATCAAGGCTTTAGATAAAGATATAAAGAACAACAAGTAAAGCTTTGGAAGAACATGTAACAAGCATAGACTCCCCCTACATGTATGCACTCATGTAAATATGAAATATAGAGGCATGTGAGAGAGCATAACCATGACAGAGTAGGCAATGTGTTACATGCATCTTGGCCATATGCATCAGAGCAAAAGATTATCAAGGAAAATACCTTCATGCTCATGAGTCCTTCTTGCAAACAGTATGTACATAAGCAAGAACTCCTCATACTCATGATTTTGATGCATATACTTACCTTGTGGTCTTGAGTTGGCTTAGGATGGAATGAACCTGCACAAACAAGGTTAGATAACACAGGTACGTCCACTAGCCAGAGCAAACAAAAGAAACCACAAGAATACCAAGACTGGGATGACATGTAGAGAGTGAGTACAAGGTACCACATTGAATTCAACATGTCCCCAAGAATAAAGATATGCAATGAATTTGACTGATTTCTTTCCCTTAGGTGTCTTGCTCCCCCTGAATCGTACATGGGATATTGGGAGAAGATAGGAAACAGAGAATCAGAGCTGAAAGATATGAATAGAACTTAATTCAAATGAGTTCATATGAACATGTCTTTCCCCCAAAAAGACATGTGGCATCTCTCCTCTTGAACATCAAGCATCTGGGATCCTTGAGTATTCTCTCCCCCTTGGGGATTTCTTTCTCCCCCTTAATATATGGGATCCTTGAGTATTCTCTCCCCCTTAGTACTTTCTCCTTTGTAGATCTCTCTCTCTCCCTGATGATAACCTTTGATGTGATCTCTCTCTCCCCCTTTGACATCAATTTCCAAGAAGGTTTGTCCTGGAATCCGTCGAATAGGTTTGGTCCTTGAGATTCAGCACAAGGCAGTGAATAAAACTGTGATGCTTGTAGAGGACAAGATTCATTGAGTGGAGCCAGATCAGAAGAAATATAGAATATGTGGCAAACTGTTTTTCCTATTGCGAAATCGGTGGCACCGAGTGGCATGTTTCGGTAGTACCGAAGGGATTCGGTTGTACCGAAAATGACAATTCGGTGAAACTGAGTTCATCACAGAGAAAAACACTTGTCACCTCAGCTCACTAGTCAAGTAAGATCTCACAAAGATTTGCAATGAATTTGATGCAGAAATATGCAGAACAAAAACCAAAAAGAAAAGAGTGAAAGTTTCTAGATGAAGTTTTTTTTGATTGAAAAAGAAAGAAACGAATATGCAAGGGACAAATGCAATAACTCAGAAAAGAACACAAGAGATCTTCATCTAGAATTGGGCGGTGACATAGTCACCTATGTTAGAGTATATTGACTTAGGAGTCAAGTGAGAACACTTGATCATAGGTCATACTCATCGTTTAAGCTCAAAATGGGGTTACCATCTTTCGTTTAAGCATATTGATGTATTCACATCTTGTTGAGTTGCTTTGACTCATGTCTTGGAGTAAAGCTTCTCTAAGATGGAATAACATACCTTGGGTGGTGGTGTGGTTCTTGCTCATGTAGTTGAACTTGTGTAGGTGCTCAAGGTTGATGTAGCTCATCAGAGTTGGGAGCACCATTTGGAGTTTGAGTTCATCTACCTACACGGGTTAGTTCTTGCAAGGAAAAGCACTTGTGTATCCAAAAATGACAATCATGAAGCTTAATATAGAATTTGTCAAAGGATATGTTTGAATGGTTTTGTGCTTCCTTGTCTTCAACCACTATTGTGTAGAGTCTTGGTGATGTAGAGATTGCTCAAGATATGAGTGAGTCACAATCTCATGGAATTAGATTCAACCAAGCACCTACATGGGTTAGACAACATGCAAGGTGCAAATATATCCAAGACATAAGATAGTTATCACAAGAGATATATCATGGATTAGTCATAAGCTCATGTCTTGCATGTATCCAATGGAGTTTCTACTCCAAGTTCGAAGCATCAATGATGTTCAATTCTCCTCTCAACCTGCAAAACACTTTCTCGTCAAGCGGTTTAGTGAATATATCCGCTAATTGCTTATTAGTGTGAACATGCTTAAGATTGATGTCACCCTTAGCAACATGATCTCGAATGAAATGATGACGAACTTCAATATGCTTAGTTCGAGAATGTTGTACATGATTATGACCAATTTTGATAGCACTTTCATTGTCACAAAGCAGTGGAACATGTTTCACATAAATCCCATAATCTTTAAAAGTTTGGGTCATCCAAAGTAATTGAGCACAACATGAACCAGCGGCAATATATTCCGCTTCGGCGGTGGACAAGGATACCGAATTTTGTTTCTTGGAAGACCAAGACACAAGAGATCTACCAAGAAATTGACAAGTACCCGAAGTGGACTTTCTATCAACCTTGTCTCCGGCATAATCCGAGTCGGAATAGCCAACAAGATCGAAAGAAGACCTCTTAGGATACCAAATGCCAAAATTTGGTGTATGGATTAAGTATCTCACTATCCTTTTCACAGCCTTAAGATGACAATCTTTAGGAGCAGCTTGATATCGTGCACACATGCACACACTTAGCATAATATCGGGACGTGAAGCACATAGGTATAACAATGAACCAATCATAGAGCGATAAACCTTTTGATCAACCGGTTCACCATCTTTGGTCAAATCATTATGTCCACTAGTAGGCATGGGTGTAGACATACCTTTGCATTCTTGCATGTTGAACTTCTTGAATAAGTCCTTGGTGTACTTTGTTTGAGAGACAAATGTACCTTCCTTAGTTTGCTTGATTTGCAACC
>NC_041388.1:368166313-368190746 GCF_002162155.2 Triticum dicoccoides | reverse complement strand
CTCTATTTCACCATTTAGAAAAGCACTTTTAATGTCCATTTGGTACAAGGTGATATTATGGTGATTAGCATAGGCAAGTAAGATGCGAATGGACTCAAGTCTAGCAACGGGAGCATATGTCTCACCATAGTCCATACCTTCGACTTGTGTGTACCCTTGGGCGACGAGACGTGCTTTGTTGCGAACCACTTGTCCATCTTCATCTTGCTTGTTGCGAAACACCCATTTGGTACCAATGATGTTGTGGTTGTTGTCGGGCTTCTCAACCAATGTCCAAACTTGGTTTCTCTCAAAATTATGTAGCTCTTCATGCATAGCATTTATCCAATCCGGATCTTCCAATGCTTCTTCAACCTTCATAGGTTCAATGCTAGAGATGAATGAATAGTTTTCACAAAAGTTAGCTAAACGAGTTTTTGAGCGAGTGATTCTCCCAGTTTGTATATCATTGAGGATTTGCTCGAGGGATGATCTTTGGTAATTCTTGCTCGAACTCGTGAGAGCTTTTGCTTGGGTCTTTGTTGAACATCTTCTTCATCTTGTTCTTCTTCTTGGCCTTCTTCATTGTTGACGTCGTCGTTCTCTTGTCGTTGTGGAGAAGGAGGTTGTTGATGTTCATCTTGACGTACTTCCTCGTTTTCTTCATCTTGGTGTGTCCCACTTGTGGATGCTTCCGTGTCGATTCTTGGTTCACCTTGTCGTGAAGTAGAAGCTTCCACTTAAACGGATGAAGTACTCTCCTTCACCTCCGTTGGATGAATTTTGCCAATGGACAAGTCTTGAATTGCTTCTGAAGGGTCTTTGTCTCCTACATCAATTGGCAGTTGCTCTACTTGCGAGCCATTAGATTCATCAAACTTCACATCTACCGTCTCTTCAACCTTTCGGGTGAAATTGTTGTAGACACGGTAAGTGTGAGAGTTTGAGCCATAACCAAGTAGAAAACCTTCATGAGATTTAGGAGCAAACTTTGAACGAAGATGCTTATCAAGAATGTAGCACTTTGAGCCGAATACTCGAAAGTATCCAACTTGGGGTTTGTTACCGGTGAGAAGCTCGTATGCCATTTTGCCGAGTAGCTTGTGAAGATATAAGCGATTTGTTGCGTGACAAGCTGTCTCAACCGCTTCTGCCCAAAAGTGCTTTGGCGTCTTGTATTCATCAAGCATCGTTCTTGCCATTTCGATGAGCATCCGGTTCTTCCTCTCAACAACTCCATTTTGTTGAGGTGTGTACGTAGCCGAGAACTCGTGTGAAATCCCTTCTTCGTCAAGAAAGGTGTCCACATTTGTGTTCTTGAACTCCGTTCCGTTGTCACTCCGAACCTTTTTGATCTTCACAAACTGATTTTGGGCCTTCCTAGCGAAGCTTCTGAAGATCTTCTGGACCTGCAATTTGTCATTAAGAAAGAACACCCACGTAAATCTTGAAAAGTCATCAACTATAACTAGACCAAAAGAATTTCCACCGAGACTCTTGTAGGTGTTGGGACCAAAAAGATCCATGTGAAGTAGCTCGAGTGGCCTCCTTGTGGTCATGATGTTCTTCACGGGATGTCTTCCTCCAACCTGTTTACCTGCTTGACAAGCACTGCAAAGTCTATCCTTATCAAATATGACATCGTTGACTCCAAGGATATGATTTCCTTTAATAAGCTTGTCAAGGTTTCTCATGCCAATGTGACCTAGTCGTCTATGCCACAACCAACCTTTTGAGGATTTAGCAACACAGCAAGTTTTAGGTTGTGCCTTTTTAGAGAAATCGACAATGTAAAGATCACCTCTACGCATACCCGTAAAGACCATTTTATGATTGTCTCGACGAAATACTTGGCAATCTACCTCAGTAAATAGGACATTCAAACCGAAATCAGCAAGTCTAGATACTAAAAGTAAGTTGTAGCCAAGAGATTCAACGAGCATGACATTTTGAATGGAACTATCATGTGAGATGGCCACCTTACCAAGGCCAACCACTTTACCCTTTGAATTATCACCAAAGGTGACATATTTTCGAGGGCCGTCATTTTCAGCAAGCTCACGAAACATCTCTTCATCTCCAGTCATATGATCAGTACATCCACTATCAAGAACCCATTCCTTTCCTCCTGATTCATATCCCCGAAGATTTGCCATAAGACCAAAATGTCTCATTGCATCATCAAGATCGAAGTCACTATCATCATCATCATCATAATATTCATGTTCATCACGATCTTGTGACTCATCATTTCCTAGAGAGGGTAATTCATTAGATAAATGATTATCAAAGTGGTCACTTTTATGAATTCTTATAGCTTTGAATATGATATCATTAATGATTCCAACATCTCCTTTAGCATGCTTAAGATTGGCAAGTTCAAAAATACATTTACCAAAACTAGGATCACTAGAGTTCATCTTACTCAAGGCAATAGATTTATGGAGAATTTCATCCAAAATTTTCAAGGAATAATCGGGAAATCGTTCCTCAAGAAATTTCCATATGGTATAGGCACAATTGTGAGTAGGCAAACTAGCAATCAAATTTTTGGGCAATCATCTAATGATGAGCTCAATAGTTCTAAGATTGCGAATCATGTCAATATATTCATCTAGGGTAGGATGCAAGGGGACAATATGGGGTGCACAAGGGCTAGCAATATACTTGTTCAAATGATATTGATTGAAGATTACAAGCATCTCATTTTTCCACTCATGAAAATACTCTCCCTCAAGAATAGGCACTCTATGTCTAAGACTCCCTAATGTAGACACATCCATCTTCCTCCAATGGTGATTAAACCAAGGCAATGGAGACCAAAGCTCTGATATCACTTGTAGGATCTAGAAGTAGATGTGTCTAGAGGGGGGTGATTAGACACTTAATGCTAGAGTTACAATTTTTAAGCTTTTTCGTTTAAGTGGGGTTTAGGCACAATTTCAACACACACAATACATATCAAGCAAGCATGCAAGAGTATATGAGCAGCGGAATGTAAAGCATGCAACTTGCAAGAATGTAAAGAGAAGGGTTTGGAGAATTCAAACGCAATTGGAGACACGGATGTTTTTCCCGTGGTTCGGATAGGTGGTGCTATCCTACATCCACGTTGATGGAGACTTCAACCCACGAAGGGTAACGGTTGCGCGAGTCCACACAGGGCTCCACCCAAGGGTAACGGTTGCGTGAGTCCACATAGGGCTCCACCCACGAAGGGTCCACGAAGAAGCAACCACCCACAAAGGGTCCACGAAGAAGCAACCTTGTCTATCCCACCATGGCCATCGCCCACACAGGACTTGCCTCACTAGCGGTAGATCTTCACGAAGTAGGCGATCTCCTTGCCCTTACAAACTCCTTGGTTCAACTCCACAATCTTGTCGGAGGCTCCCAAGTGACACCTAGCCAATCTAGGAGACGCCACTCTCCAAGATGTAACAAATGGTGTGTAGGTAATGAACTCCTTGCTCTTGTGCTTCAAATGATAGTCTCCCCAACACTCAACTCTCTCTCATAGGATTTGGATTTGGTGGAAAGAAGGTTTGAATGGAAAGCAACTTGGGAAGGCTAGAGATCAAGATTCATATGGTAGGAATGGAATATCTTGGTCTCAACACATGAGTAGGTGGTTCTCTCTCAGAACATATGAGTTGGAATGGTATGTGTGTTATGATGGCTCTCTCGTCAAATGAGGAGGAGGTGGAGGGGTATATATAGCCTCCACACAAAATCCAACCGTTACACACAGTTTTCCAATCTCGGTGGGACCGAATCAATAAACTCGATCGGACCGAAAATGTAAACCTAGTGACCGTTAGAGATTTCGGTGGGACCGACTGGATCAACTCGGTGGGACCGATGTGCTAGGGTTAGGGTAAATCCAAAACTCGGTTTGACCGATTACTCAAACTCGGTGGGACCGATTTGGGTAATAAGTGAAACTGAGATTTGATCAAGCAAACTCGGTGGGACCGATTGCATATCTCGGTGGGACCAAGAATATTGCAATGGGTAACAGAGAGTTTGCAAGCCCATCTCGGTGAGACCGAGATCCCATCGGTGAGACCGAACTGATTAGGGTTTGGCTGTGGCTTATGACAAGTGAAACTCGGTGGCGCCGGATAGGAAGAATCGGTAGGACCGAGTTTGGCTTAGGGTTTAGGTCATATGTGGATATGGGAAAGTAGTTGAGGGTTTTGGAGCATATCACTAAGCACATGAAGCAAGAGGCTCATTAAGCAACACCTCATCCCTCCTTAATAGTATTGGCTTTTCCTAAAGACTCAATGTGATCTTGGATCACTAAAATATAAAATGAAGAGTCTTGAGCTTGAAGCTTTAGCCAATCCTTTGTCCTTAGCATCTTGAAGGAGTTCCGACAACCTTTAGTCCATGCCACTCCATTGTTGAACTTATCTGAAACATGCTAGATCGAAATGTTAGTCCAACAAGAGATATGTTGTCATCAATTATCAAAACCACCTAGGGAGCACTTGTGCTTTCAATCTCCCCCTTTTTGGTAATTGATGGCAACATACATCAAGGCTTTAGATAAAGATATAAAGAACAACAAGTAAAGCTTTGGAAGAACATGTAACAAGCATAGACTCCCCCTACATGTATGCACTCACGTAAATATGAAATATAGAGGCATGTGAGAGAGCATAACCATGACAGAGTAGGCAATGTGTTACATGCATCTTGGCCATATGCATCAGAGCAAAAGATTATCAAGGAAAATACCTTCATGCTCACGAGTCCTTCTTGCAAATAGTATGTACATAAGAAAGAACTCCTCATACTCATGATTTTGATGCATATACTTACCTTGTGGTCTTGAGTTGGCTTAGGATGGAATGAACCTGCACAAACAAGGTTAGATAACACAGGTACGTCCACTAGCCAGAGCAAACGAAAGAAACCACAAGAATACCAAGACTGGGATGACATGTAGAGAGTGAGTACAAGGTACCACATTGAATTCAACATGTCCCCAAGAATAAAGATATGCAATGAATTTGACTGATTTCTTTCCCTTAGGTGTCTTGCTCCCCCTGAATCGTACATGGGATATTGGGAGAAGATAGGAAACAGAGAATCAGAGCTGAAAGATATGAATAGAACTTAATTCAAATGAGTTCATATGAACATGTCTTTCCCCCAAAAAGACATGTGGCATCTCTCCTCTTGAACATCAAGCATCTGGGATCCTTGAGTATTCTCTCCCCCTTGGGGATTTCTTTCTCCCCCTTAATATATGGGATCCTTGAGTATTCTCTCCCCCTTAGTACTTTCTCCTTTGTAGATCTCTCTCTCTCCCTGATGATAACCTTTGATGTGATCTCTCTCTCCCCCTTTGACATCAATTTCCAAGAAGGTTTGTCCTGGAATCCGTCGAATAGGTTTGGTCCTTGAGATTTAGCACAAGGCAGTGAATAAAACTGTGATGCTTGTAGAGGACAAGATTCATTGAGTGGAGCCGGATCAGAAGAAATATAGAATATGTGGCAAACTGTTTTTCCTATTGCGAAATCGGTGGCACCGAGTGGCATGTTTTGGTAGTACCGAAGGGATTCGGTTGGACCAAAAATGACAATTTGGTGAAACCGAGTTCATCACAGAGAAAAACACTTGCCACCTCAGCTCACTAGTCAAGTAAGATCTCACAAAGATTTGCAATGAATTTGATGCAGAACAAAAACCAAAAAGAAAAGAGTGAAAGTTTCTAGATGAAGTTTTTTTTGATTGAAAAAGAAAGAAACGAATATGCAAGGGACAAATGCAATAACTCAGAAAAGAACACAAGAGATCTTCATCTAGAATTGGGCGGTGACATAGTCACCTATGTTAGAGTATATTGACTTAGGAGTCAAGTGAGAACACTTGATCATAGGTCATACTCATCGTTTAAGCTCAAAATGGGGTTACCATCTTTCGTTTAAGCATATTGATGTATTCACATCTTGTTGAGTTGCTTTGACTCATGTCTTGGAGTAAAGCTTCTCTAAGATGGAATAACATACCTTGGGTGGTGGTGTGGTTCTTGCTCATGTAGTTGAACTTGTGTGGGTGCTCAAGGTTGATATAGCTCATCAGAGTTGGGAGCACCATTTGGAGTTTGAGTTCATCTACCTACACGGGTTAGTTCTTGCAAGGAAAAGCACTTGTGTATCCAAAAATGACAATCATGAAGCTTAATATAGAATTTGTCAAAGGATATGTTTGAATGGTTTTGTGCTTCCTTGTCTTCAACCACTATTGTGTAGAGTCTTGGTGATGTAGAGATTGCTCAAGATATGAGTGAGTCGCAATCTCATGGAATTAGATTCAACCAAGCACCTACATGGGTTAGACAACATGCAAGGTGCAAATATATCCAAGACATAAGATAGTTATCACAAGAGATATATCATGGATTAGTCATAAGCTCATGTCTTGCATGTATCCAATGGAGTTTCTACTCCAAGTTCGAAGCATCAATGATGTTCAATTCTCCTCTCAACCTGCAAAACACTTTCTCGTCAAGCGGTTTAGTGAATATATCCGCTAATTTCTTATTAGTGCGAACATGCTTAAGATTGATGTCACCCTTAGCAACATGATCTCGAATGAAATGATGACGAACTTCAATATGCTTAGTTCGAGAATGTTGTAGAGGATTATGACCAATTTTGATAGCACTTTCATTGTCACAAAGCAGTGGAACATGTTTCACATAAATCCCATAATCTTTAAGAGTTTGGGTCATCCAAAGTAATTGAGCACAACATGAACTAGCGGCAATGTATTCCGTTTCGGCGGTGGACAAGGATACTGAGTTTTGTTTCTTGGAAGACCAAGACACAAGAGATCTACCAAGAAATTGACAAGTACCCGAAGTGGACTTTCTATCAACCTTGTCTCCGGCATAATCCGAGTCGGAATAGCCAACAAGATCGAAAGAAGACCTCTTAGGATACCAAATGCCAAAATTTGGTGTATGGATTAAGTATCTCACTATCCTTTTCACAGCCTTAAGATGACAATCTTTAGGAGCAGCTTGATATCGTGCACACATGCACACACTTAGCATAATATCGGGACGTGAAGCACATAGGTATAACAATGAACCAATCATAGAGCGATAAACCTTTTGATCAACCGGTTCACCATCTTTGGTCAAATCATTATGTCCACTAGTAGGCATGGGTGTATACATACCTTTGCATTCTTGCATGTTGAACTTCTTGAATAAGTCCTTGGTGTACTTTGTTTGAGAGACAAATGTACCTTCCTTAGTTTGCTTGATTTGCAACCCGAGAAAGAATTTGAGTTCACTCATCATAGACATCTCAAACTTCTCTGACATTAGCTTTCCAAACTTTTCACTAAAGACAGGGTTAGTTGAACCAAATATGATATCATCAACATAAATTTGGCATACGAATAGTTCTCCATTAACCCTTTTAGTAAAAAGAGTAGAATCAATTTTACCAATTTCAAAACCACTTGTAGTAAGGAACTTGGTCAAGCATTTATACCATGCTCTAGGAGCTTGTTTAAGACCATAAAGAGCTTTGTGAAGTTTGTAAACATGATTTGGTTTCTTAGGATTGATAAAGCCGGGAGGTTGTTTGACATAAACTTCCTCCTCTATTTCACCATTTAGAAAAGCACTTTTAATGTCCATTTGGTACAAGGTGATATTATGGTGATTAGCATAGGCAAGTAAGATGCGAATGGACTCAAGTCTAGCAACGGGAGCATATGTCTCACCATAGTCCATACCTTCGACTTGTGTGTACCCTTGGGCGACGAGACGTGCTTTGTTGCGAACCACTTGTCCATCTTCATCTTGCTTGTTGCGAAACACCCATTTGGTACCAATGATGTTGTGGTTGTTGTCGGGCTTCTCAACCAATGTCCAAACTTGGTTTCTCTCAAAATTATGTAGCTCTTCATGCATAGTGTTTATCCAATCCGGATCTTCCAATGCTTCTTCAACCTTCATAGGTTCAATGCTAGAGATGAATGAATAGTTTTCACAAAAGTTAGCTAAACGAGTTTTTGAGCGAATGATTCTCCCGGTTTGTATATCATTGAGGATTTGCTCGACGGGATGATCTTTGGCAATTCTTGCTCGAACTCGTGAGAGCTTTTGCTTGGGTCTTCGTTGAACATCTTCTTCATCTTGTTCTTCTTCTTGGCCTTCTTCATTGTTGACGTCATCGTTCTCTTGTCGTGGTGGAGAAGGAGGCTGTTGATGTTCATCTTGACGTACTTCCTCGTTTTCTTCATCTTGGTGTGTCCCACTTGTGGATGCTTCCGTGTCGATTCTTGGTTCACCTTGTCGTGAAGTAGAAGCTTCCACTTGAACGGATGAAGTACTCTCCTTCACCTCCATTGGATGAATTTTGCCAATGGACAAGTCTTGAATTGCTTCTGAAGGGTCTTTGTCTCCTACATCAATTGGCAGTTGCTCTACTTGCGAGCCATTAGATTCATCAAACTTCACATCTACCGTCTCTTCAACCTTTCGGGTGAAATTGTTGTAGACACGGTAAGTGTGAGAGTTTGAGCCATAACCAAGTAGAAAACCTTCATGAGATTTAGGAGCAAACTTTGAACGACGATGCTTATCAAGAATGTAGCACTTTGAGCCGAATACTCGAAAGTATCCAACTTGGGGTTTGTTACCGGTGAGAAGCTCGTATGCCGTTTTACCGAGTAGCTTGTGAAGATATAAGCGATTTGTTGCGTGACAAGCTGTCTCAACCGCTTCTGCCCAAAAGTGCTTTGGCGTCTTGTATTCATCAAGCATCGTTCTTGCCATTTCGATGAGCATCCGGTTCTTCCTCTCAACAACTCCATTTTGTTGAGGTGTGTACGTAGCCGAGAACTCGTGTGAAATCCCTTCTTCGTCAAGAAAGGTGTCCACATTTGCGTTCTTGAACTCCGTTCCGTTGTCACTCCGAACCTTTTTGATCTTCACAAACTGATTTTGGGCCTTCCTAGCGAAGTTTCTGAAGATCTTCTGGACCTGCGATTTGTCATTAAGAAAGAACACCCACGTAAATCTTGAAAAGTCATCAACTATAACTAGACCAAAAGAATTTCCACCGAGACACTTGTAGGAGTTGGGACCAAAAAGATCCATGTGAAGTAGCTCGAGTGGCCTCCTTGTGGTCATGATGTTCTTCACGGGATGTCTTCCTCCAACCTGTTTACCTGCTTGACAAGCACTTCAAAGTCTATCCTTATCAAATATGACATCGTTGACTCCAAGGATATGATTTCCTTTAATAAGCTTGTCAAGGTTTCTCATGCCAACGTGACCTAGTCGTCTATGCCACAACCAACCTTTTGAGGATTTAGCAACAAAGTAAGTTTTAGGTTGTGCCTTTTTAGAGAAATCGACAATGTAAAGATCACCTCTACGCATACCCGTAAAGACCATTTTATGATTGTCTCGACGAAATACTTGGCAATCTACCTCAGTAAATAGGACATTCAAACCGAAATCAGCAAGTCTAGATACTGAAAGTAAGTTGTAGCCAAGAGATTCAACGAGCATGACATTTTGAATGGAACTATCATGTGAGATGGCCACCTTACCAAGGCCAACCACTTTACCCTTTGAATTATCACCAAAGGTGACATATTTTTGAGGGCCGTCATTTTCAGCAAGCTCACGAAACATCTCTTCATCTCCGGTCATATGATCAGTACATCCACTATCAAGAACCCATTCCTTTCCTCCTGATTCATATCCCCGAAGATTTGCCATAAGACCAAAATGTCTCATTGCATCATCAAGATCGAAGTCACTATCATCATCATCATAATATTCATGTTCATCACGATCTTGTGACTCATCATTTCCTAGAGAGGGCAATTCATTAGATAAATGATTATCAAAGTGGTCACTTTTATGAATTCTTATAGCTTTGAATATGATATCATTAATGATTCCAACATCTCCTTTAGCATGCTTAAGATTGGCAAGTTCAAAAAGACATTTACCAAAACTAGGATCACTAGAGTTCATCTTACTCAAGGCAATAGATTTATGGAGAATTTCATCCAAAGTTTTCAAGGAATAATCGGGAAATCGTTCCTCAAGAAATTGCCATATGGTATAGGCACAATTGTGAGTAGGCAAACTAGCAATCAAATTTTTGGGCAATCCTCTAATGATGAGCTCAATAGTTCTAAGATTGCGAATCATGTCAATATCTTCATCTAGGGTAGGATGCAAGGGATCAATATGGGGTGCACAAGGGCTAGCAATATACTTGTTCAAATGATATTGATTGAAGATTACAAGCATCTGATTTTTCCACTCATGAAAATACTCTCCCTCAAGAATAGGCACTCTATGTCTAAGACTCCCTAATGTAGACACATCCATCTTCCTCCAATGGTGATTAAACCAAGGCAATGGAGACCAAAGCTCTGATACCACTTGTAGGATCTAGAAGTAGATGTGTCTAGAGGGGGGTGATTAGACACTTAATGCTAGAGTTACAATTTTAAGCTCTTTCGGTTTAAGTGGGGTTTAGGCACAATTTCAACACACACAATACATATCAAGCAAGCATGCAAGAGTATATGAGCAGCGGAATGTAAAGCATGCAACTTGCAAGAATGTAAAGAGAAGGGTTTGGAGAATTCAAACGCAATTGGAGACACGGATGTTTTTCCCGTGGTTCGGATAGGTGGTGCTATCCTACATCCACGTTGATGGAGACTTCAACCCACGAAGGGTAACGGTTGCGCGAGTCCACACAGGGCTCCACCCAAGGGTAACGGTTGCGCGAGTCCACACAGGGCTCCACCCACGAAGGGTCCACGAAGAAGCAACCACCCACAAAGGGTCCACGAAGAAGCAACCTTGTCTATCCCACCATGGCCATCGCCCACACAGGACTTGCCTCACTAGCGGTAGATCTTCACGAAGTAGGCGATCTCCTTGCCCTTACAAACTCCTTGGTTCAACTCCACAATCTTGTCGGAGGCTCCCAAGTGACACCTAGCCAATCTAGGAGACACCACTCTCCAAGAAGTAACAAATGGTGTGTAGGTAATGAACTCCTTGCTCTTGTGCTTCAAATGATAGTCTCCCCAACACTCAACTCTCTCTCATAGGATTTGGATTTGGTGGAAAGAAGGTTTGAGTGGAATGCAACTTGGGAAGGCTAGAGATCAAGATTCATATGGTAGGAATGGAATATCTTGGCCTCAACACGTGAGTAGGTGGTTCTCTCTCAGAACATATGAGTTGGAATGGTATGTGTGTTATGATGGCTCTCTCATCGAATGAGGAGGAGGTGGAGGGGTATATATAGCCTTCACACAAAATCCAACCGTTACACACAGTTTTCCAATCTCGGTGGGACCGAATCAATAAACTCGGTCGGACCGAAAATGTGACCCTAGTGACCGTTAGAGATTTCGGTGGGACCGACTGGATCAACTCGGTGGGACCGATGTGCTAGGGTTAGGGTAAATCCAAAACTCGGTTTGACCGATTACTCAAACTCGGTGGGACCGATTTGGGTAATAAGTGAAACTGAGATTTGATCAAGCAAACTCGGTGGGACCGATTGCATATTTTGGTGGGACCGAGAATATTGCAATGGGTAACAGAGAGTTTGCAAGCCCATCTCGGTGAGACCGAGATCCCACCGGTGAGACCGAACTGATTAGGGTTTGGCAGTGGCTTATGACAAGTGAAACTCGGTGGCGCCAGATAGGAAGAATCGGTAGGACTGAGTTTGGCTTAGGGTTTAGGTCATATGTGGATATGGGAAAGTAGTTGAGGGTTTTGGAGCATATCACTAAGCACATGAAGCAAGAGGCTCATTAAGCAACACCTCATCCCTCCTTAATAGTATTGGCTTTTCCTAAAGACTCAATGTGATCTTGGATCACTAAAATATAAAATGAAGAGTCTTGAGCTTGAAGCTTTAGCCAATCCTTTGTCCTTAGCATCTTGAAGGAGTTCCCACAACCTTTAGTCCATGCCACTCGATTGTTGAACTTATCTGAAACATGCTAGATCGAAATGTTAGTCCAACAAGAGATATGTTGTCATCAATTATCAAAACCACCTAGGGAGCACTTCTGCTTGTAGACTAGCTTGTAGAGCTAGTTCAACTCTAGTGTAAAACTATTTGTGAACTAGCTTGTAGAGCTAGGTCAACTCTAGTAAAAATTATTTGTACTAGGTTATAGAGCTAGTTCAACTCTAGTGTAAAATTATTTCTACTAGGTTATAGAGCTAGTTCAACTCTAGTGTAAAATTATTTGAACTATCATGTAGAGCTAGTTCAAATCTAGTGTGAAATTTTGTGTACTAGGTTATAGAGCTAGTGTAAAATTAGTTGAACTAGCTTGTAGAGCTAGTTCAAGTCTAGTGTGATATTTTTTGTACAAGGTTATTGAGAGCTAGTTCAACACTAGTGTAAAATTATTTGAACTAGCTTGTAGAGCTACTTCAACACTAGTGTACAATTATTTGAACTAGCTCTAGAGTAGAATTACATGAACTAGCTTGTAGAGCTAGTTCAAATCTAGTGCGAAATTATGTGTACTATGTTATAGAGCAAGTTCAACTCTAGTATAAAATTATTTGAACTAGCTTGTAGAGCTAGTTCAACTCTAGTGTAAAATTATTTGTACTAGGTTATATAGCTAGTTCAACTCTAGTGTAAAACTATTTGAACTAGACTCTGGAGCTAGTTGAACTCTAGTATAAAATCATTTGTACTAGGTTATAGAGCTAGTTCAACTCTAGTGTAAATTTATATGTACTAGGTTATAGAGTATGTTCTACACTAGTGAAAAATTATTTGAACTAGCTTGTAGAGCTTGTTCAAATCTACAAGCTTGTATAGCTAGTTCAACTCTAGTGTAAAATTATTTGAACTAGCTTGTAGAGCTAGTTCAACTCTAATGTAAAATTATTTGAACTTGGTTATAGATCTTGTTCAACTTTAGTGTAAAATTATTTGAACTAGCTTGTAGAGCTAGTTCAACTCCAGTGTAAAATTATTTGAACTAGCTTGTAGAGCTAGTTCAACTCTACTGTAAAATTATTTGTACTAGGTTATAGAGCTAGTTCAACTCTAGTGTAAAATTATTTGTACTAGGTTATAGAGCTAGTTCTACTCTAGTACAAAAATATTTAAAATACCTTTTAGAGCTAGTTCAACTCTAGTGTAAAATTATTTGAACTAGCTTGTAGAGCTAGTTCAGATCTAGTCTGAAATTATGTGTACTATCTTATAGAGCTAGTTCAACTCTAGTGTAAAAATATTTGAACTAGCTTGTAGAGCTACTTCAACACTAGTGTAAAATTATTTGAACTAGCTCTAGAGTAGAATTACATGAACTAGCTTGTAGAGCTAGTTCAAATCTAGTGTGAAATTATGTGTACTATGTTATAGAGCAAGTTCAACTCTAGTATAAAATTATTTGAACTAGCTTGTAGAGCTAGTTCAACTCTAGTGTAAAATTATTTGTACTAGGTTATATAGCTAGTTCAACTCTAGTGTAAAACTATTTGACCTAGACTCTGGAGCTAGTTCAACTCTAGTATAAAATCATTTGTACTAGGTTATAGAGCTAGTTCAACTCTAGTGTAAATTTATATGTACTAGGTTATAGAGCATGTTCTACACTAGTGAAAAATTATTTGAACTAGCTTGTAGAGCTTGTTCAAATCTACAAGCTTGTATAGCTAGTTCAACTCTAGTGTAAAATTATTTGAACTAGCTTGTAGAGCTAGTTCAACTCTAATGTAAAATTATTTGAATTTGGTTATTGATCTTGTTCAACTTTAGTGTAAAATTATTTGAACTAGCTTGTAGAGCTAGTTCAACTCTAGTGTAAAATTATTTGAACTAGCTTGTAGAGCTAGTTCAACTCTACTGTAAAATTATTTGTACTAGGTTATAGAGCTAGTTCAACTCTAGTATAAAATTATTTGTACTATGTTATAGAGCTAGTTCTACTCTAGTACAAAAATATTTAAACTACCTTTTAGAGCTAGTTCAACTCTAGTGTAAAATTATTTGAACTAGCTTGTAGAGCTAGTTCAGATCTAGTCTGAAATTATGTGTACTATCTTATAGAGCTAGTTCAACTCTAGTGTAAAAATATTTGAACTAGCTTGTAGAGCTACTTCAACACTAGTGTAAAATTATTTGAACTAGCTCTAGAGTAGAATTACATGAACTAGCTTGTAGAGCTAGTTCAAATCTAGTGTGAAATTATGTGTACTATGTTATAGAGCAAGTTCAACTCTAGTATAAAATTATTTGAACTAGCTTGTAGAGCTAGTTCAACTCTAGTGTAAAATTATTTGTACTAGGTTATATAGCTAGTTCAACTCTAGTGTAAAACTATTTGACCTAGACTCTGGAGCTAGTTCAACTCTAGTATAAAATCATTTGTACTAGGTTATAGAGCTAGTTCAACTCTAGTGTAAATTTATATGTACTAGGTTATAGAGCATGTTCTACACTAGTGAAAAATTATTTGAACTAGCTTGTAGAGCTTGTTCAAATCTACAAGCTTGTATAGCTAGTTCAACTCTAGTGTAAAATTATTTGAACTAGCTTGTAGAGCTAGTTCAACTCTAATGTAAAATTATTTGAACTTGGTTATAGATCTTGTTCAACTTTAGTGTAAAATTATTTGAACTAGCTTGTAGAGCTAGTTCAACTCTAGTGTAAAATTATTTGAACTAGCTTGTAGAGCTAGTTCAACTCTACTGTAAAATTATTTGTACTAGGTTATAGAGCTAGTTCAACTCTAGTGTAAAATTATTTGTACTAGGTTATAGAGCTAGTTCTACTCTAGTACAAAAATATTTAAACTACCTTTTAGAGCTAGTTCAACTCTAGTGTAAAATTATTTGAACTAGCTTGTAGAGCTAGTTCAACTCTAGTGTAAAATAATTTGAACTAGCTTGTAGAGCTAGTTCAAATCTAGTGTGAAATTGTGTGTACTATGTTATAGAGCTAGTTCAACTCTAGTGTAAAATTATTCGAACTAGCTTGTAGAGCTAGTTCAACTCTAGTGTAAAATTATTTGTCCTAGGTTATAGAGCTAGTTGTGACGCCCGGATAGTTACACTACAGTAATTCCCTATTAACGATGCCACGTCACCACGATTACTGTTGTTAACCTCTAGATGCATCAAATCCCGTTCGAATTCAAATTCAAAATCAAGCAAATAATAAAAGTTTTCAATTGTCAAAAGTTAAATGTTCTAAGGTTGACCAATAAATCCTAAGTAATTATGGTGGTGAAACCACATTTTTATAATATGATTAGATGCACTAAATAAACTAAAACAACGATAAAACAATTATCTAAAATGATTTTAAAATAATAAGCACATGCAAAACACTTTATTTAAGGTGCCAGAATATTTGGGGCTGTGACCTAGTTAATAACACCAAATTAGTTGTCGCTTTTAAATTTTATAAAACTAAAATAAAAGAAAACTGAAAAGAAATAGAATAAAAAGAAGAAGAAAAGGAAACAGAAAAAAAGGAAAGAACCCCCCCCCACTGGGCCACAGCCCAGCTGGCCTCTGGGCCAACCAGGCCGGACCAGCCGGTGCCTATAGCCCCCTGGGGCGACCGAAACCTAGCGACCCCTCTCCCCACTTTCCCCTCGTCTCCCTCACCCGCCGCCACCACACAACAAACACACACAAGCACGCACGCACGCATCGTGCCGGGGAGAGGATCTCCCCGTGCCCGATCCCCTCGCGTGCATCGGCGCCTTCGCCTCGCCGTCCTCCTCGTCGCCGCCTCTCCGGCTTGCCTTCCCCCTCGCCCCTCTTCCCCGACCCGATCTGGATCGGGAAGGGGCAACAAGCCCGACGCCCTTGGACATCGGCGCCGTCGCTGTGTGCCGCACCGCCACCGCCCGGAGACCTCGCCGCATCGACCTCTCCCCCGTAGTCGACCCCGCCACCATCGCCGACCCGTCCTCGTCCTCCCCGAACGGCCTCCACGAGCTCGCGCCGCCGACTCGCCGGACTGCCTACCCGTCGCCCTCGCGTCCCCGTCCTCCTCCCCAACGACGCCCCGACGCCAACGCCGTTCGCCGTCGCTGCCACCTCGCCCCGCCGTCGCGTACCCCCTGCATCGGGCCTTCCCTTCAACGCGGGTGAGCAACCCCCCGGTCGTCCTCCTCTCTCCGTGAAGCAGCCACCGCATCCCGCGGCTCCCCCCCACCATGGCCACGGCCTAGCTGCGCTCGTGCCGCGCCGGCCACGCCCGACGCGCGCGCCCGCGCATCGCCTCCCTCTCCGGCCGTGCTCACCACCGCCACTCCCGCCGAGCACCGCCGCTCCCCACGGCCCTACTCGCCTGCCCGCGCGCGCCCGTCGTGGCCGCGTCCGGCCACTACCCTCCGCCCCCGCCTCTGTAGTTCCGTCGCCGCCGTCGGCCGGACCCTGCTCCGGCAATGGCCTCGCCATGGCCACTGACCTCCCCTGCACCGGTGCCCTGCCGGGTCCGCCAGTACTGGCGTGCGCCCGCTCGGGCGCGTCCGACGCCCCCGCCCGCTATCGGTGCCCGTTGGCCCGACCTGCTAGGGCCTCTGTGCCACTGACCAGAGGGGCCCAACGCATATAACGTTTTAACAGAAAATGTAAAAGAAAATAATAAATAAATAATAAAAATTAAAATATTAATTAATTAACTAAAGAATTAATTAACTTAACTAATCCTGATTAAATTAATCTAATCACTAGTTAACTTAATTAAAACCTGATTAGCCTGTTCAGTCTATGACATGCGGACCCCACATGTCAGGTTGACCAGGTCAACGGTCAACGCTGACTGCTGACGTCAGCATGACATCATGCTGATGTCATAAATCCAATTTCGAATTAATTAAATAATTAATTAAATTCCAGAAATTAATAAAATCTTTAGAAAATCATATCTTTTAATCCGTAACTCGGATTAAAATATTTTCAACATGAAAGTTGCTCAGAACGATGAGACGAATCCGGATACGCGGTCCGTTCGTCCGCCACACACCCCTAACCTATCGAACCTGCAACTTTCCCCCTCCGGCTCCTCTGCCCAAAAACTCGAAACACCGGGAATACTTTCCCGGGGGTTTTTCCCCCTTCACCGGTATCACCTACTACCGCGTTAGGGCACACCGAACACCGCGTATTGCCTTGATATATTTTGTGGTGCTTTGTTTGCTCTGTATTCATTATTTCTTCCCCCTCTTCTCTCCGGTAGACTACGAGACCGACGATGCTGCTGACCAGTTCGACTACGGAGTTGACGACCCTCTCTCTTGCCAGAGCAACCAGGCAAGCCCCCCCTTTGATCACCAGATATCGCCTACTCTTCTCTATACTGCTTGCATTAGAGTAGTGTAGCATGTTACTGCTTTCCGTTAATCCTATTCTGATGCATAGCCTGTCATTGCTGCTACAGTCATTGATACCTTACCCGCAATCCTAAATGCTTAGTATAGGATGCTAGTGTTCCATCAGTGACCCTACACTCTTGTCCGTCTGCCATGCTATACTACTGGGCTGTGATCACTTCGGGAGGTGATCACGGGCATATACTATATACTTTACACTGTTACATTACCTGTGATACTGTTCGAAGTTGGGGGCTGAAAGGACAGGTGGCTCCATCCCGGTAGAGGTGGGCCTGGGTTCCCGATGGCCCCCGACTGTTACTTTGTGGCGGAGCGGCAGGGCAGGTTGAGACCACCTAGGAGACAGGTGGGCCTGGCCCTGTTCGGCGTTCGCGGATACTTAACACAATTAACAAGATCTTGGTATTTGATCTGAGTCGGCTACGAGCCTATATGCACTAACCATCTACGCGGGAGTAGTTATGGGTATCCCGGCGTCGTGGTATCAGCCGAAGCCTTCTTGACGTCAGCGACTGAGTGGCGCGCGCCTGGTTGGACTGCGTTAACGCAACTTCCTTTGTAATGGAGGTTGCTAGGTCTGCTCACCGGCCGCGTACGCAACGTGCAGGTGTGCTAAGGGCGATGGGCCTAGACCCTTGTGCGCTTAGGTTTAGACCGGCGTGCTGACCTCTCTGTTGTGCCTAGGTGGGGCTGCGACGTGTTGATCTTCCGAGGCCGGGCATGACCCAGGAAAGTGTGTCCGGCCAAATGGGATCGAGCGTGTTGGGTTATTTGGTGCACCCCTGCAGGGAAGTTAATCTATTCGAATAGCCGTGATCTTCGGTAAAAGGACGACTTGGAGTTGTACCTTGACCTTATGACAACTAGAACCGGATACTTAATAAAACACACCCTTCCAAGTGCCAGATACAACCCGGTGATCGCTTTTCTACAGGGCGACGAGGAGAGGATCGCCGGGTAGGATTATGCTACTGCGATGATACTGGAGATGCTACTTGGACATGCTACTTGGGGGACTTCAATCTACTCTCTTCTACATGCTGCAAGACGGAGGCTGCCAGAAGCGTAGTCTTCGACAGGATTAGCTTTCCCCCTCTTATTCTGGCATTCTGCAGTTCAGTCCACCGATATGGCCCTTTACACATATACCCATGCATATGTAGTGTAGCTCCTTGCTTGCGAGTACTTTGGATGAGTACTCACGGTTGCTTTTCTCCCTCTTTTCCCCTTTCCCTTCTACCTGGTTGTCGCAACCAGATGCTGGAGCCCTGGAGCCAGACGCCACCATCGACGATGATTCCTACTACACTGGAGGTGCCTACTACTACGTGCAGGCCGCTGACGACGACCAAGAGTAGTTAGGAGGATCCCAGGCAGGAGGCCTGCGCCTCTTTCGATCTGTATCCCAGTTTGTGCTAGCCTTCTTAAGGCAAACTTGTTTAACTTATGTCTGTACTCAGATATTGTTGCTTCCGCTGACTCGTCTATGATCGAGCACTTGTATTCGAGCCCTCGAGGCCCCTGACTTGTATTATGATGCTTGTATGACTTATTTATGTTTTAGAGTTGTGTTGTGATATCTTCCCGTGAGTCCCTGATCTTGACCGTACACATTTGCGTGCATGATTAGTGTACGATTGAATCGGGGGCGTCACAAGTTGGTATCAGAGCCGACTGCCTGTAGGAATCCCCCTTCCAACTCCTTGGCCGAAGTCGAGTCTAGACTTTACAAAACTTTTACTAACATGGCTGTGCGGCCCATGGGCCCACGTCGCCATTGGGTGGTACTAGGATCTTTTACTCCTCGACCTTTACTCTGGGACTCTGATCTCTCTTTTATTCGGGTTAAATGAATTTTGCTAAATCTAACATTAGGATCTCGTTATCACTTTCACCCGGAGAGCCCCTTATTACTGATGATCGTCTGGTGCACGTGAAGACCCTGAAGATACTTTCCGCTGTTAGGCCGAGAACTTGTGTTCATCGCGTTTGCAATTCCCCTTCCACCGTCAACCCTTATGGGTAACTACTTACAGTTGTTATTCTTATATCATCCCCAGTTGGTCTTGTTATTACAAGATACCCTGAAAAACTCGTCGTGGTTTCGATAATCCCTTGAGCTTACTGCCTTGCTGTTCTTGTCACTTGAATACCCCTACGGTTAATTCTCGCATTTATAGAATATCCCCTCATCCCCCAGTTGTTTATGTGTTACACAAAAGTCTTCGAAATACCACCCGATATTCCAAAAATCCTCAGCAACCTATTGCTCTGGAATTTCTTGTTTGCTTTCATTATGATTAATCCCATAAGTATAGAAATCTTATTGACATTCCTTGTCATTATCATTTTGAGTCTGTTGACTCAATATGTGGCGAATGCAAGTAATCATCAGTTGATCCTTTTAAATTATCTCTCCAGCTCAGACGTCTTTCAAACATGAGCTGGTTCTCGACCAAACTATCTGTCGTCGATTGTGCCTCTGGTATATTCAATTGGTCCATCCTTGATCAGAACGTCTGCTTCTGATCCTTTGTTGTGGAAATCATAATTCCTTTTTATTTAAGCTTTGAATTATTCAGATGATTCCATAACCTGTTGCATTTGCATTCCTTCCTCTTCTGGTTGAGTACCGATACTCATATCAGATCCTTTGTGGACTATCAAGTCCTTTGTTGGATTGTTATCCGATAGTGTCCTTCACATTTGAACACTTTGTGAGTTCTTCCCCTTATACATGATTCCCTTGTTAAGTTGTATCCTCTGCTTGGCCAACCATGCTCTGCTTTCGGGCTTGTGTTATTACTCTGGAAACTTGTGGTATATGTTTCTAAGAAGCCCCTATGGGTTGAACATATGCTTTTCTTTAAACTGTGTGAACCCGGAAACCACTACGGGTCATACTCTACTAGTGTTATGTCAGATAAAATTTCAACACACAATTTCGTTGAAGGCGAGAAGTGAATGAAAGGTTATGCATTAAAGAAGTGGGAGTCGACCTTGAACTTTGTGTTCATGCCCATGGACACGATGTAGATCCTGTCATAGAAGCTTCTTGTAATAATAACTATTTCCTTGATATGAAATCATCTGGTATTTATGTATTGGTCATTTGCAGTCGTGGTCCCGACCACATTTTCTCCTTGATTCAATTTCTCGGACAAGTTAAAGTGCTTGCCTTTTGCAGATCAATACGCTTGCCCAACCTCTATTTTGATCTTCCTCGATTATTAACCTTTGGTATCTCGAGAACTATGTTGCTTCCTGCGAGTCTTCATCTAGTATTGCTTCTCACCGATCTCGGATTCCCCCCCAGGGTCTGAGTTATTAGTCACTCGAGAACACCGATAACTGAATCGAGTCCACACTGCGATTCAACAACTCTTAGTAATCTTCATCGCTTACGAGTTTGTACTCGATCGTGTCATTCCCAGCTGATTGACTACATCATCATCGTCAGGTTGACTGCTTGACCATTTTACCTATGTCCTTCATCCTTGGGGCACAATCCCGACGGTGCTCTAAGCTTACATCGAACTTTCACCATCATATTGTTTGTCTTGAGAGATAACTCTAAATTTTGGGATGACATCTTATCTACGGTTATAATAGCCTTTTGCTTCACCATTCCCTTGGCTTGATGCCGTCGCCGAGCGATTGCATCTTCATGGAGCCTCTCGACAAAATTTGTCGTGATCATCATCAACATTTTAACTCCTTCCAGGATATCAATCAAATTCATGATGGGAAATACCATCCTTGCCCCTCGATGATCGTGTTATCATTGACCACATCCTTGTCTTCCCTCAACACAAACGTGTTCATGTTTTGGATTGAATCTTGAGTTCCTTGCTATCCAGCATTTGTTCTACTTCACCTTGAAGTATTACCATCTTTTATGTCAAGAAGGTTGTGAGAAGTGCTCCGCCTCTTGAAATCTCTTGGTATGGTGATACTTCTCACCATCACCATTCTTTCTTGGCCCCAATGTTGATTCTAACCGGAATACTAGCAAGTGAACGGTGCTGCTTGGATTCTGTACTCCTAGCAACCCTATTGCTTTGAAGTTAATGGCCGACAGCTCATCCTCAGGCTATTGGTTATTGATTCACCATTCTGACATTGGTCGTGAAACCCAACCCATATTTCGGGTGCACTTTTCAACCAATGTTTAATTGTGTATGTGTTCCTCAAGCATACCCCATTATATTATTTGATCTGACAGCTGTTATCTCCTTGTTCACATAATTGTGGAAATCCATTTTTGGAAATCTCAATGAATTGTCGCTGAGTTCATCAGCCACCTCCTCACCCTCTCCTTGGTTTAATGATGAGCTTTTGTTTCGAAACTCGCTTCCGTAGTAAATTTCCCGAGAATCTTGCAATGTCATCTCATCAATTTGTGTTGCACCTTTCTTCTTAGGCATCCCGAGTCTGAGTTATCCGGACACCAATCAGATCTGAATCTCGGTCAGATATGATGGTTGGAACATATTTTCAAGAGTTATAACATTGGTCCTTTGATGACCTGGTAACATGATGTCATGCCTAGCACCCCCCCCCTGGGTGGAGGACCTATTATTGTAGTATCCTTTTTAGCAAGTTTAGCCGTTCTTCCCTGAGGAAATTGTAAGACTTATTCTACAAGTTATTCCTGATGGATCCTTCGTGTTTCCAAAGTCTGATCTTCACCTGAAGACCATGTCAATGCTATCTCGAAGCATGTCAATGGTACTCCGATTTGCAACAGGAACATTTGAAGCACGATGCTAGATTTATTTATCATTTATCCTAACACCGTTGTATGGGTAATATCATGAGATTCTTCCCCCCCCTTAACTAAATGGTTTTCTACTTTATATCCTGTCATGGATATCTTGCTCTGCTTGTCCTTGGGAAGGATATACCCTTGAATTATGTGTTTTAACACATTTTCCTTTCCATTGTTCTGTTTAATCTGATATTCATATTTTCCTTTCCATTGTTGTGTTTGTCATTCTTGTGATCTATATAATCTAAGCAGTAAAGATTCACTGCTTATGTAAACCCCTCGATGTATAATTGGTCAGTAAGACCCTGTTACGATTGTTGATGATATTCCGGTAACCACCGATGGACGAGAACTTTGCCTATTGGCCCGCCTCGTTCAACGAGCATGAAAATGGTTCTCTTCGTCCCTCGCCCTTGGTATCGACGTTGTTGCCGACTTAATCGACAGGCTACCCTCTAACATGCCTTGCTTGCATGATCGCGCAAGATGTCTCCGCCCTTCCTATTTTTAACCCACATGGTGGGCCCATAACCCATAGTTCCACAGGATCGAAACCTGACTCTCCTGTACACCCCCTATTCCCAAAGTTATTCCTCACGCGTGGCCTCGTGTGTAATTCACGAGCCACCTTCCGATGAGATCATCAATCTGGTATCAGACGCAATACTTATTCCCATTGCTCTGAACCCCTTTCACACTTCGCTTCAGGCAACGAACGATTGCCTATGTGCTTGAAACTTCTATTTTGCACCTTCTTGCTTTGCTCTCGATATTGTCTTGAATTTCAATTCGAGAGTTACTTTCCGCCACCTTCCTCGTTGTTGTCTACCAAATAATCTACCCTGCAGAGATCCATTCTTCGGTATACCCCCTTAATCTTTCGTTAGTACGATGAAATTTCCGAAGAAAGGATGATGACTTCATCATGATGACCTGAAGCAGAGAAAGGAAGACATCAATATAATGGGTCGACCTCTTCGAGAAGAGTAACCAAGACCAAGAAGGATCGTTAGAATTTCGTAACCTAGTCTTTCCCCTTACTCCCCTCTTAAATCTCGGGACGAGATTTCTTGTAGTGGAGGAGATTTGTGATGCCCGGATAGTTACACTACAGTAATTCCCTATTAACGATGCCACGTCACCACGATTACTGTTGTTAACCTCTAGATGCATCAAATCCCGTTCGAATTCAAATTCAAAATCAAGCAAATAATAAAAGTTTTCAATTGTCAAAAATTAAATGTTCTAAGGTTGACCAATAAATCCTAAGTAATTATGGTGGTGAAACCACATTTTTATAATATGATTAGATGCACTAAATAAACTAAAACAACGATAAAACAATTATCTAAAATGATTTTAAAATAATAAGCACATGCAAAACACTTTATTTAAGGTGCCAGAATATTTGGGGCTGTGACCTAGTTAATAACACCAAATTAGTTGTCGCTTTTAAATTTTATAAAACTAAAATAAAAGAAAACTGAAAAGAAATAGAATAAAAAAAAGAAGAAAAGGAAACAGAAAAAAAAGGAAAGAACCCCCCCCCACTGGGCCACAGCCCAGCTGGCCTCTGGGCCAACCAGGCCGGCCCAGCCGGTGCCTATAGCCCCCTGGGGCGACCGAAACCTAGCGACCCCCCTCCCCACTTTCCCCTCGTCTCCCTCACCCGCCGCCACCACACAACACACACACACAAGCACGCACGCACGCATCATGCCGGGGAGAGGATCTCCCCGCGCCCGATCCCCTCGCGTGCATCGGCGCCTTCGCCTCGCCGTCCTCCTCGTCGCCGCCTCTCCGACTCGCCTTCCCCCTCACCCCTCTTCCCCGACCCGATCTGGATCGGGAAGGGGCAACAAGCCCGACGCCCTTGGACATCGGCGCCGTCGCTGTGTGCCGCACCGCCACCGCCCGGAGACCTCGCCGCCTCGACCTCTCCCCCGTAGTCGACCCCGCCACCATCGCCGACCCGTCCTCGTCCTCCCCGAACGACCTCCACGAGCTCGCGCCGCCGACTCGCCGGACTGCCTCCCCGTCGCCCTCGCGTGCCCGTCCTCCTCCCCAACGACGCCCCGACGCCAACGTCGTTCGCCGTCGCTGCCACCTCGCCCCGCCGTCGCGTACCCCCTGCATCGGGCCTTCCCTTCAACGCGGGTGAGCAACCCCCCGGTCGTCCTCCTCTCTCCGTGAAGCAGCCACCGCATCCCGTGGCTCCCCCCCCCACCATGGCCACGGCCTAGCTGCGCTCGTGCCGCGCCG
>NC_041388.1:368157980-368166217 GCF_002162155.2 Triticum dicoccoides | reverse complement strand
GCCACGCCTGACGCGCGCGCCCGCGCATCGCCTCCCTCTCCGGTCGTGCTCACCAACGCCACTCCCGCCGAGCACCGCCGCTCCCCACGGCCCTACTCGCCTGGCCGCGCGCGCCCGTCGTGGCCGCGTCCAGCCACTACCCTCCGCCCCGCCTCTGTAGTTCCGTCGCCGCCGTCGGCCGGACCCTGCTCCGGCAATGGCGTCGCCATGGCCACTGACCTCCCCTGCACCGGTGCCCTGCCGGGTCCGCCAGTACTGGGCGTGCGCCCGCTCGGGCGCGTCCGACGCCCCCGCCCGCTATCGGTGCCCGTTGGCCCGACCTGCTAGGGCCTCTGTGCCACTGACCAGAGGGGCCCAACGCATATAACGTTTTAACAGAAAATGTAAAAGAAAATAATAAATAAATAATAAAAATTAAAATATTAATTAATTAACTAAAGAATTAATTAACTTAACTAATCCTGATTAAATTAATCTAATCACTAGTTAACTTAATTAAAACCTGATTAGCCTGTTCAGTCTATGACATGCGGACCCCACATGTCAGGTTGACCAGGTCAACGGTCAACGCTGACTGCTGACGTCAGCATGACATCATGCTGATGTCATAAATCCAATTTCGAATTAATTAAATAATTAATTAAATTCCAGAAATTAATAAAATCTTTAGAAAATCATATCTTTTAATCCGTAACTCGGATTAAAATATTTTCAACATGAAAGTTGCTCAGAACGACGAGACGAATCCGGTTTCGCGGTCCGTTCGTCCGCCACACACCCCTAACCTATCGAACCCGCAACTTTCCCCCTCCGGCTCCTCTGCCCGAAAACACGAAACACCGGGAATACTTTCCCGGGGGTTTTCCCCCTTCACCGGTATCACCTACTACGTTAGGGCACACCGAACACCGCGTATTGCCTTGATATATTTTGTGGTGCTTTGTTTGCTCTGTATTCATTATTTCTTCCCCTCTTCTCTCCGGTAGACTACGAGACCGACGCTGCTGCTGACCAGTTCGACTACGGAGTTGACGACCCTCTCTCTTGCCAGAGCAACCAGGCAAGCCCCCCCTTTGATCACCAGATATCGCCTACTCTTCTCTATACTGCTTGCATTAGAGTAGTGTAGCATGTTACTGCTTTCCGTTAATCCTATTCTGATGCATAGCCTGTCATTGCTGCTACAGTCATTGATACCTTACCCGCAATCCTAAATGCTTAGTATAGGATGCTAGTGTTCCATCAGTGACCCTACACTCTTGTCCGTCTGCCATGCTATACTACTGGGCTGTGATCACTTCGGGAGGTGATCACGGGCATATACTATATACTTTACACTGTTACATTACCTGTGATACTGTTCGGAGTTGGGGGCTGAAGGGGCAGGTGGCTCCATCCCGGTAGAGGTGGGCCTGGGTTCCCGACGGCCCCCGACTGTTACTTTGTGGCGGAGCGGCAGGGCAGGTTGAGACCACCTAGGAGACAGGTGGGCCTGGCCCTGTTCGGCGTTCGCGGATACTTAACACGCTTAACGAGATCTTGGTATTTGATCTGAGTCGGCTACGAGCCTATACGCACTAACCATCTACGCGGGAGTAGTTATGGGTATCCCGGCGTCGTGGTATCAGCCGAAGCCTTCTTGACGTCAGCGACTGAGTGGCGCGCGCCGGGTTGGACTGTGTTAACGCAACTTCCTTTGTAATGGAGGTTGCTAGGTCTGCTCACCGGCCGCGTACGCAACGTGTAGGTGTGCTAAGGGCGATGGGCCCAGACCCCTGTGCGCTTAGGTTTAGACCGGCGTGCTGACCTCTCTGTTGTGCCTAGGTGGGGCTGCGACGTGTTGATCTTCCGAGGCCGGGCATGACCCAGGAAAGTGTGTCCGGCCAAATGGGATCGAGCGTGTTGGGTTATGTGGTGCACCCCTGCAGGGAAGTTAATCTATTCGAATAGCCGTGATCTTCGGTAACAGGACGACTTGGAGTTGTACCTTGACCTTATGACAACTAGAACCGGATACTTAATAAAACACACCCTTCCAAGTGCCAGATACAACCCGGTGATCGCTTTTCTACAGGGCGACGAGGAGAGGATCGCCGGGTAGGATTATGCTACTGCGATGATACTGGAGATGCTACTTGGAGATGCTACTTGGGGGACTTCAATCTACTCTCTTCTACATGCTGCAAGACGGAGGCTGCCAGAAGCGTGGTCTTCGACAGGATTAGCTATCCCCCTCTTATTCTGGCATTCTGTAGTTCAGTCCACCGATATGGCCCTTTACACATATACCCATGCATATGTAGTGTAGCTCCTTGCTTGCGGTTGCTTTTCTCCCTCTTTTCCCCTTTCCCTTCTACCTGGTTGTCGCAACCAGATGCTGGAGCCCTGGAGCCAGACGCCACCGTCGACGATGATTCCTACTACACTGGAGGCGCCTACTACTACGTGCAGGCCGCTGACGACGACCAAGAGTAGTTAGGAGGATCCCAGGCAGGAGGCCTGCGCCTCTTTCGATCTGTATCCCAGTTTGTGCTAGCCTTCTTAAGGCAAACTTGTTTAACTTATGTCTGTACTCAGATATTGTTGCTTCCGCTGACTCGTCTATGATCGAGCACTTGTATTCGAGCCCTCGAGGCCCATGACTTGTATTATGATGCTTGTATGACTTATTTATGTTTTAGAGTTGTGTTGTGATATCTTCCCGTGAGTCCCTGATCTTGATCGTACACATTTGCGTGCATGATTAGTGTACGATTGAATCGGGGGCGTCACACTAGTACAACTCGAGTGTAAAACTATTTGAACGAGACTGTAGAGCTAGTTCAACTCTAGTTTAAAATCATTTGTACTAGGTTATAGAGCTAGTTAAAGTCTAGTGTAAAATTATTTGTACTAGGTTATAGATCTAGTTCAACTCTAGTGTAAAATTATTTGTACTAGGTTATAGAGCCAGTTGTACTCTAGTACAAAATTACTTGAACTACCTTGTAGAGCTAGTTCAACTCTAGTGTAAAATTATTTGAACTAGCTTGTAGAGCTAGTTCAAATCTAGTGTGAAATTATGTGTACTAGGTTATAGAGCTAGTTCAACTCTAGTGTAAAATTATTTGAACTAGCTTGTCCTGCTTGTTCAACTCTAGTGTGAAATTATTTGTACTAGGTTATTGAGAGCTAGTTCAACACTAATGTAAAATTATTTGAACTAGCTTGTAGAGCTACTTCAACACTAGTGTAAAATTGTTTGAACTAGCATGTAGCGCTAGTTCAACTCTAGTGTAAAATTATTTGAACTAGCTTGTAGAGCAAGTTCAACTCTAGTGTAAAACTATTTGTGAACTAGCTTGTAGAGCTAGGTCAACTCTAGTAAAAATTATTTGTACTAGGTTATAGAGCTAGTTCAACTCTAGTGTAAAATTATTTGTACTAGGTTATAGAGCTAGTTCTACTCTAGTACACAAATATTTAAACTACATTGTAGAGCTAGTTCAACTCTAGTGTAAAATTATTTGAACTAGCTTGTAGGGCTAGTTCAAATCTAGTCTGAAATTATGTGTACTATCTTGTAGAGCTAGTTCAACTCTAGTGTAAAATTATTTGAACTATCATGTAGAGCTAGTTCAAATCTAGTGTGAAATTTTGTGTACTAGGTTATAGAGCAAGTGTAAAATTAGTTGAACTAGCTTGTAGAGCTAGTTCAAGTCTAGTGTCATATTTTTTGTACAAGGTTATTGAGAGCTAGTTCAACACTAGTGTAAAATTATTTGAACTAGCTTGTAGAGCTACTTCAACACTAGTGTAAAATTATTTGAACTAGCTCTAGAGTAGAATTACATGAACTAGCTTGTAGAGCTAGTTCAAATCTAGTGTGAAATTATGTGTACTATGTTATAGAGCAAGTTCAACTCTAGTATAAAATTATTTGAACTAGCTTGTAGAGCTAGTTCAACTCTAGTGTAAAATTATTTGTACTAGGTTATATAGCTAGTTCAACTCTAGTGTAAAACTATTTGTACTATGTTATAGAGCTAGTTCTACTCTAGTACAAAAATATTTAAACTACCTTTTAGAGCTAGTTCAACTCTAGTGTAAAATTATTTGAACTAGCTTGTAGAGCTAGTTCAGATCTAGTCTGAAATTATGTGTACTATCTTATAGAGCTAGTTCAACTCTAGTGTAAAATAATTTGAACTAGCTTGTAGAGCTAGTTCAAATCTAGTGTGAAATTGTGTGTACTATGTTATAGAGCTAGTTCAACTCTAGTGTAAAATTATTCGAACTAGCTTGTAGAGCTAGTTCAACTCTAGTGTAAAATTATTTGTCCTAGGTTATAGAGCTAGTACAACTCGAGTGTAAAACTATTTGAACTAGACTGTAGAGCTAGTTCAACTCTAGTTTAAAATCATTTGTACTAGGTTATAGAGCTAGTTAAAGTCTAGTGTACAATTATTTGTACTAGGTTATAGAGCTAGTTCTACTCTAGTGAAAAATTATTTGAACTAGCTTGTACAGCTTGTTCAACTCTACAAGCTTGTATAGCTATTTCAACTCCAGTGTAAATATATTTGAACTAGCTTGTAGAGCTAGTTCAACTCTAGTGTAAATCTTTTTGAACTAGGTTATAGATCTAGTTCAACATTAGTGTAAAACTATTTGAACTAGCTTGTAGAGCTAGTTCAACTCTAGTGTAAAATTATTTGAACTAGCTTGTAGAGCTAGTTCAACTCTAGTGTAAAATTATTTGAACTATGTTATAGATCTAGTTCAACTATAGTGTAAAACTATTTGAACTAGAATGTAGAGCTAGTTCAACTCTAGTGTAAAATTATCTGAACTAGCTTGTAGAGCTAGTTCAACTCTAATGTAAAATTATTTGAACTAGGTTATAGATCTATTTCAACTTTAGTGTAAAATTATTTGAACTAGCTTGTAGAGCTAGTTCAATTCTAGTGTAAAATTATTTGAACTAGATTGTAGAGCTAGTTCAACTCTAGTGTAAAATTATTTGAACTAGGTTATAGATCTAGTTCAACTATAGTGTAAAACTATTTGAACTAGAATGTAGAGCTAGTTCGACTCTAGTGTAAAATTATCTGAACTACCTTGTTGTGACGCCCCCGGTTCAATCGTATACTAATCATGCACGCAAACGTGTATGATCAAGATCAGGGACTCACGGCAAGATATCACAACACGACTGTAAGATAAAATAAGTCATACAAGCATCATAATACAAGCCAGGGGGCTCGAGGGCTCGAATACAAGTGCTCGGTCATAGACGAGTCAGCGGAAGCAACAATATCTGAGTACAGACATAAGTTAAACAAGTTTTCCTTAAGAAGGCTAGCACAAACTGGGATACAGATCGAAAGAGGCGTAGGCCTCCTGCCTAGGATCCTCCTAAACTACTCCTGGTCGTCGTCAGCGGGCTGCACGTAGTAGTAGGCACCTCCGGTGTAGTAGTCGTCATCGACGGTGGCGTCTGGCTCCTGGGCTCCATCGTCTGGTTGCAGCAATCGAGTAGAGATAGGGGGAAAAGGGGGGAACAATGCAACCGTGAGTACTCATCCAAAGTACTCGCAAGCAAGGAGCTACACTACATATGCATGGATATATGTGTAAAGGGCCATATCAGTGGACTGAACTGCAGAATGCCAGAATAAGAGGGGGATAGCTAGTCTTATCGAAGACTGCGCTTCTGGTCACCTTCGTCTTGCAACAGGTAGAAGAGGGTAGGTTGAAGTCCTCCAAGTAGCATCACATATCATTAATCCTACCCGGCGATCCCCTCCTCGTAACCCTGAGAGAGAGCGACCACCGGTTGTATCTGGCACTTGGAAGGGTGTGTTTTATTAAGTATCCGGTTCTAGTTGTCATAAGGTCTAGGTACAACTCCAAGTCGTCCTGTTACCGAAGATCACGGCTATTCGAATAGATTAACTTCCCTGCAGGGGTGCACCAACTTACCCAAAATTCTTGATCCCATTTGGCCGGACACACTTTCCCAGGTCATGCCCGGCCGTGAAAGATCAACACGTCACAGCCCCACCTAGGCTCAACAGAGAGGCCAGCACGCCGGTCTAAACCTAAGCGCACAGGGGTCTGGGCCCATCGCCCATAGCACACCTGCACATTGCGTACGCGGCCGAAAGCAGAACTAGCCCCCTTAATACAAGAGCAGGCTTACGTTCCAATCCGGCGCACGCCACTCAGTCGCTGGCGTCACGAAGTGCTTCGGCTGATACCACGACACTGAGTGCCCATATCTTTCCCACATAGTTGGTTAGTGCATATAGGCTCGTAGCCAACTCAGATCAAATACCAAGATCTTGTTAAGCGTGTTAAGTATCTGCGAACGCCGAACAGGGCCAGGCCCACCTCTCTCCTAGGCGGTCTCAACCTGCCCTGTCGCTCCGCCACAAAGATCCACTTGCGGGTGCTCCACCAGCCGACCCGACTTTAGTCTCCACATGTATCATGTATAAAGTATATAGTATATACCCGTGATCACTTCCCGAGTGATCACGGCCCAATAGTATAGCACAGTTGACGGACAAGAATGTAGGGCCACAGATGAATATACTAGCATCCTATACTAAGCATATAGGATTGCAGGTAAAGGTAACAACAGTAGTATCAAGGACAGGCTATGCATCAGGATAGGTATAACAGAAAGTAGTAACATGCTACACTACTCTAATGCAAGCAGTATAGAGTAGAATAGGTGATATCCGGTGATCAAGGGAGGGGGGGCTTGCCTGGTTACTCTGGCAAGAGAGAGAGGTCGTCAACTCCATAGTTGAACTGGGCAGCAGCAGTGTCGGTCTCGTAGTCTACCGGAGAGAAGAGGGGGAGGAAACAATGAATACCATGTAAACAGATGCATATCGATGCATGACATGACAAGTAACGATGCTAGGTGTGACCTGACGTGGTATGAGGTGGTACCGGTTAAGGGGGGAAACATCCGGGAAATTATCCCCGGGGTCTCGTGTTTTCGGGCAGAGGAGCCGGAGGGGGAAAGTTGCGGGTTCGATAGGTTAGGGATGTGTGGCGGACGAACGGACTGCGCATCCGGATTCGTCTCGTCGTTCTGAGCAACTTTCATGTTGAAAATATTTTAATCCGAGTTACGGATTAAAAGATATGATTTTCTAAAGATTTTATTAATTTCTGGAATTTAATTAATTATTTATCCCAACATTATCCAGAATAGTAAATGATGACGTCAGCATGACATCAGAGTGATGTCAGCAGTCAACGTTGACCATTGACCTGGTCAACCTGACGTGTGGGTCCAGTGGGACCCACCTGTCATTCTCTGTTTAGGTTAATTACAGATTAGTTAATTTAATTAGTGATTAGGTTAATCTAATCAGGATTCATTAACTTAATTAATTAATTAATTAATAACTAATTTTATTAAACCATTTTTATTTTTAATTATTATTTTTATTTTTAATTCTAATTATCTTTTTTTAATAAAACGTTATGGGGCGTGGGGCCCCATTGTCATAGGGCCAATGGGGCCTTAGCGTTACGGGCGTGCGGGCGTGCGCCCGAGTCCACCCGGGAAGGGGGCAATGGGCGCCTGGGCGGGCGCTCGCCCACAGGGAGTGCGACGGGGCGAGGCCGGTGGCCAGGGCGGCCGCGGTGGCCGGCCGGCGTGGGGGGGAACGGAGTGCGGGGCCGGCAACGAGCGGGCCCGCGGGCGGCAGGGTAGCCGGGCGCGGTGGTGGTGCGAGAAGGCGACGGCAGGACTGGCAGAGGAGAGGCCGGGCCACGGGCGGGTGCGGTGCGCGGGCACGGCGCAGTGAGTGCGCACACGGGACGGCGGGCATGGCGACGTCCAAGACGAGGAGGGGAGGAGGAGAGAGGAGCACGGGGAGGCGCTCACAGTGGCTGTAGGGGTTCGGGCAGTGGGTGTCGAGGAGGGAGACGGGGACGTCGTCGGCGTCGAGGAGGCAGGCCGGTGGGGGAGGTCCGGCGAGGAGGATGGGGAGGCGCGACGAGGTGGCGATGAAGACGGGCGACGCCGGCGAGGCGACGGGTGGGCGACGACCCGAGGCAGGGGCGCGGCGTCGATCTCGGGAGGGAGAGGCGCGGGAGGTCGTGGTGAAGCCCATGGCAGAGGGGCGATGCGGTTGGGATGGAGGGGCGCCGGCGGGGAAGGGCCCCGTCGCGGCAGTGGTGGCGGAGGCCGGCGCAGCCCGGCGACGGCGGGGCGGCGTCGGGCCCCG
>NC_041388.1:368149177-368157298 GCF_002162155.2 Triticum dicoccoides | reverse complement strand
GAGGCGGCTCCAGGCGAGGGCCACGAGGCCATTCCCGATCCGATCCGGATCGGGGGAAGAGGGAGACGTGGGGAGTGGGGGGGGAGAGTGTGCGGTTAGGGTTTCGGGGATGGGGGTTATGGGGAGGCCGGTTGGGCCAAGGGGGAGCTGGGCCGGCCTGGCAGGTCGTGGCCCAGTTGGGCCGGTGGCCTGCTGGGCCGGAGCCCCGGGGGTTTCTCTTCCCTTTTTTTGTTGTTCCTTTTTTCCATTATCTCTTATTATTTGTTTTCTGTTTAATTCATATAAAAGTATTTAGGCATTTTATAAAAATGTGTTTTCTGCACTATAATTACCTATGCCATTTTTGGCACAGCCCGAACATTTTAGTTTAATAGTTTAAAAACTTTTGTCGTTTGATTGATTTAGGATTTAAATTTGAAACAGTTTCGAATAAACCCGAGATTAATTACAGTGACAGAGGTGATGTGTCATCATTAGTAGGGGATTACTGTAGCTTGATTATCCGGGCGTCACACTTGTAGAGCTAGTTCAACTCTAGTGTAAAATTATTTGTACTAGGTTATAGAGCTAGTTCAACTATAGTGTAAAACTATTTGAGCTAGATTGTAGAGCTAGTTCAACTCTAGTGTAAAATTATTTGAACTAGCTTGTAGAGCTAGTTCAACTCTACTGTGAAACTATTTGTGTACTAGCTTGTAGAGCTAGGTCAACTCTACTGTAAAATTATTTGTACTAGGTTATAGAGCTAGTTCAACTCTAGTGTAAAATTATTTGTACTAGGTTATAGAGCTAGTTCTACTCTAGTAGAAAATTATTTAAACTACCTTGTAGAACTAGTTCAACTCTAGTGTAAAATTATTTGCACTAGCTTGTAGAGCTAGTTCAAATCTAGTGTGAAATTATGTGTACTATCTTATAGAGCTAGTTCAACTCTAGTGTAAAACTATTTGAACTAGACTGTAGAGCTAGTTCAACTCTAGTGTAAAATCATTTGTACTAGGTTATAGAGCTAGTTCAACTCTAGTGTAAAATTATTTGAACAAGGTTATAGAGCTAGTTCTACTCTAGTGAAAAATTATTTGAACTAGCTTGTAGAGCTTGTTCAACTCTACAATCTGTATAGCTTGTTCAACTTTAGTGTAAAATTATTTGAACTAGCTTGTAGAGCTAGTTCAACTCTACTGTAAAATTATTTGTACTAGGTTATAGAGCGAGTTCAACTCTAGTGTAAAATTATTTGTACTAGGTTATAGAGCTAGTTCTACTCTAGTACAAAAATATTTAAACTACCTTTTAGAGCTAGTTTAACTCTAGTGTAAAATTATTTGAACTAGCTTGTAGAGCTAGTTCAGATCTAGTCTGAAATTATGTGTACTATCTTATAGAGCTAGTTCAACTCTAGTGTAAAATAATTTGAACTAGCTTGTAGAGCTAGTTCAAATCTAGTGTGAAATTGTGTGTACTATGTTATAGAGCTAGTTCAACTCTAGTGTAAAATTATTCGAACTAGCTTGTAGAGCTAGTTCAACTCTAGTGTAAAATTATTTGTCCTAGGTTATAGAGCTAGTACAACTCGAGTGTAAAACTATTTGAACTAGACTGTAGAGCTAGTTCAACTCTAGTTTAAAATCATTTGTACTAGGTTATAGAGCTAGTTAAAGTCTAGTGTAAAATTATTTGTACTAGGTTATAGAGCTAGTTCTACTCTAGTGAAAATTTATTTGAACTAGCTTGTACAGCTTGTTCAACTCTACAAGCTTGTATAGCTAGTTCAACTCGAGTGTAAAATTATTTGAACTAGCTTGTAGAGCTAGTTCAACTCTACTGTAAAATTATTTGTACTAGGTTATTGAGCTAGTTCAACTCTAGTGTAAAATTATTTGTACTAGGTTATAGAGCTAGTTCTACTCTAGTACAAAAATATTTAAACTACCTTTTAGAGCTAGTTCAACTCTAGTGTAAAATTATTTGAACTAGCTTGTAGAGCTAGTTCAGATCTAGTCTGAAATTATGTGTACTATCTTATAGAGCTAGTTCAACTCTAGTGTAAAATAATTTGAACTAGCTTGTAGAGCTAGTTCAAATCTAGTGTGAAATTGTGTGTACTATGTTATAGAGCTAGTTCAACTCTAGTGTAAAATTATTCGAACTAGCTTGTAGAGCTAGTTCAACTCTATTGTAAAATTATTTGTCCTAGGTTATAGAGCTAGTACAACTCGAGTGTAAAACTATTTGAACTAGACTGTAGAGCTAGTTCAACTCTAGTTTAAAATCATTTGTACTAGGTTATAGATCTAGTTAAAGTCTAGTGTAAAATTATTTGTACTAGGTTATCGAGCTAGTTCTACTCTAGTGAAAAAATATTTGAACTAGCTTGTACAGCTTGTTCAACTCTACAAGCTTGTATAGCTAGTTCAACTCCAGTGTAAAATTATTTGAACTAGCTTGTAGAGCTAGTTCAACTCTAGTGTAAATTTTTTTGAACTAGGTTATAGATCTAGTTCAACATTAGTGTAAAATTATTTGAACTAGCTTGTAGAGCTAGTTCAACTCTAGTGTAAAATTATTTTAACTAGCTTGTAGAGCTAGTTCAACTCTAGTGTAAAATTATTTGAACTATGTTATAGATATAGTTCAGCTATAGTGTAAAACTATTTGAACTAGAATGTAGAGCTAGTTCAACTCTAGTGTAAAATTATCTGAACTAGCTTGTAGAGCTAGTTCAACTCTAGTGTAAAATTATTTGAACTAGGTTATAGATCTAGTTCAACTTTAGTGTAAAATTATTTGAACTAGCTTGTAGAGCTAGTTCAATTCTAGTGTAAAATTATTTGAAATAGATTGTAGAGCTAGTTCAACTCTAGTGTAAAATTATTTGAACTAGGTTATAGATCTAGTTCAACTATAGTGTAAAACTATTTGAACTAGAATCTAGAGCTAGTTCGACTCTAGTGTAAAATTATCTGAACTACCTTGTAGAGCTAGTTCAACTCTAGTGTAAAATTATTTGTACTAGGTTATAGAGCTAGTTCAACTATAGTGTAAAACAATTTGAACTAGATTGTAGAGCTAGTTCAACTCTAGTGTAAAATTATTTGAACTAGCTTGTAGAGCTAGTTCAACTCTAGTGTAAAACTATTTGTGAACTAGCTTGTAGAGCAAGGTCAACTCTACTGTAAAATTATTTGTACTAGGTTATAGAGGTAGTTCAACTCTAGTGTAAAATTATTTGTACTAGGTTATAAAGCTAGTTCTACTCTAGTAGAAAATTATTTAAACTACCTTGTAGAGCTAGTTCAACTCTAGTGTAAAATTATTTGAACTAGCTTGTAGAGCTAGTTCAAATCTAGTGTGAAATTATGTGTACTATCTTATAGAGCTAGTTCAACTCTAGTGTAAAACTATTTGAACTAGACTGTAGAGCTAGTTCAACTCTGGTGTAAAATCATTTGTACTAGGTTATAGAGCTAGTTCAACTCTAGTGTAAAATTATTTGTACTAGGTTATAGAGCTAGTTCTACTCTAGTGAAAAATTATTTGAACTAGCTTGTAGAGCTTGTTCAACTCTACAAGTTGTATAGCTTGTTCAACTTTAGTGTAAAATTATTTGAACTAGCTTGTAGAGCTAGTTCAACTCTACTGTAAAATTATTTGTACTAGGTTATAGAGCTAGTTCAACTCTAGTGTAAAATTATTTGTACTAGGTTATAGAGCTAGTTCAACTCTAGTGTAAAATTATTTGAACTAGGTTATAGATCTAGTTCATCTTTAGTGTAAAATTATTTGAACTACCTTGTAGAGCTAGTTCAATTCTAGTGTAAAATTATTTTAACTAGATTGTAGAGCTAGTTCAACTCTAGTGTAAAATTATTTGAACTAGGTTATAGATCTAGTTCAACTATAGTGTAAAACTATTTGAACTAGAATGTAGAGCTAGTTCGACTCTAGTATAAAATTATCTGAACTACCTTGTAGAGCTAGTTCAACTCTAGTGTAAAATTATTTGTACTAGGTTATAGAGCTAGTTCAACTATAGTGTAAAAACTATTTGAACTAGATTGTAGAGCTAGTTCAACTCTAGTGTAAAATTATTTGAGCTAGCTTGTAGAGCTAGTTCAACTCTAGTGGAAAACTATTTGTGAACTAGCTTGTAGAGCTAGGTCAACTCTACTGTAAAATTATTTGTACTAGGTTATAGAGCTAGTTCAACTCTAGTGGAAAATTATTTGTACTAGGTTATAGAGCTAGTTCTACTCTAGTAGAAAATTATTTAAACTACCTTGTAGAGCTAGTTCAACTCTAGTGTAAAATTATTTGAACTAGCTTGTAGAGCTAGTTCAAATCTAGTGTGAAATTATGTATACTATCTTATAGAGCTAGTTCAACTCTAGTGCAAAACTATTTGACCTAGACTGTAGAGCTAGTTCAACTCTAGTGTAAAATCATTTGTACAAGGTTATAGAGCTAGTTCAACTCTAGTGTAAAATTATTTGTACTAGGTTATAGAGCTAGTTCTACTCTAGTGAAAAATTACTTGAACTAGCTTGTAGAGCTTGTTCAACTCTACAAGTTGTATAGCTTGTTCAACTTTAGTGTAAAATTATTTGAACTAGCTTGTAGAGCTAGTTCAACTCTACTGTAAAATTATTTGTACTAGGTTATAGAGCTAGTTCAACTATAGTGTAAAATTATTTGTACTAGGTTATAGAGCTAGTTCTACTCTAGTACAGAAATATTTAAACTACCTTTTAGAGCTAGTTCAACTCTAGTGTAAAATTATTTGAACTAGCTTGTAGAGCTAGTTTAGATCTAGTCTGAAATTATGTGTACTATCTTATAGAGCTAGTTCAACTCTAGTGTAAAATAATTTGAACTAGCTTGTAGAGCTAGTTCAAATCTAGTGTGAAATTGTGTGTACTATGTTATAGAGCTAGTTCAACTCTAGTGTAAAATTATTCGAACTAGCTTGTAGAGCTAGTTCAACTCTAGTGTAAAATTATTTGTCCTAGGTTATAGAGCTAGTACAACTCGAGTGTAAAACTATTTGAACTAGCCTGTAGAGCTAGTTCAACTCTAGTTTAAAATCATTTGTACTAGGTTATAGAGCTAGTTAAAGTCTAGTGTAAAATTATTTGTACTAGGTTATAGAGCTAGTTCTACTCTAGTGAAAAATTATTTGAACTAGCTTGTACAGCTTGTTCAACTCTACAAGCTTGTATAGCTAGTTCAACTCCAGTGTAAAATTATTTGAACTAGCTTGTAGAGCTAGTTCAACTCTAGTGTAAATTTTTTTGAACTAGGTTATAGATCTAGTTCAACATTAGTGTAAAATTATTTGAACTAGCTTGTAAAGCTAGTTCAACTCTAGTGTAAAATTATTTGAAGTAGCTTGTAGAGCTAGTTCAACTCCAGTGTAAAATTATTTGAACTATGTTATAGATCTAGTTCAACTATAGTGTAAAACTATTTGAACTAGAATGTAGAGCTAGTTCAACTCTAGTGTAAAATTATCTGAACTAGCTTGTAGAGCTAGTTCAACTCTAGTGTAAAATTATTTGAACTAGGTTATAGATCTAGTTCAACTTTAGTGTAAAATTATTTTAACTAGCTTGTAGAGCTAGTTTAATTCTAGTGTAAAATTATTTGAACTAGATTGTAGAGCTAGTTCAACTCTAGTGTAAAATTATTTGAACTAGGTTATAGATCTAGTTCAACTATAGTGTAAAACTATTTGAACTAGAATGTAGAGCTACTTCGACTCTAGTGTAAAATTATCTGAACTACCTTGTAGAGCTAGTTCAACTCTAGTGTAAAATTATTTGTACTAGGTTATAGAGCTAGTTCAACTATAGTGTAAAACTATTTGAACTAGATTGTAGAGCTAGTGCAACTCTAGTGTAAAATTATTTGAACTAGCTTGTAGAGCTAGTTCAACTCTAGTGTAAAACTATTTGTGAACTAGCTTGTAGAGCAAGGTCAACTCTACTGTAAAATTATTTGTACTAGGTTATAGAGCTAGTTCAACTCTAGTGTAAAATTATTTGTACTAGGTTATAAAGCTAGTTCTACTCTAGTAGAAAATTATTTAAACTACCTTGTAGAGCTAGTTCAACTCTAGTGTAAAATTATTTGAACTAGCTTGTAGAGCTAGTTCAAATCTAGTGTGAAATTATGTGTACTATCTTATAGAGCTAGTTCAACTCTAGTGTAAAACTATTTGAACTAGACTGTAGAGCTAGTTCAACTCTAGTGTAAAATCATTTGTACTAGGTTATAGAGCTAGTTGAACTCTAGTGCAAAATTATTTGTACTAGGTTATAGAGCTAGTTCTACTCTAGTGAAAAATTATTTGAACTAGCTTGTAGAGCTTGTTCAACTCTACAAGCTGTATAGCTAGTTCAACTCTAGTGTAAAATTATTTGAAATAGCTTGTAGAGTGTGACGCCCCCGATTTAATCGTACACTAATCATACACGCAAACATGTATGATCAAGATCAGGGACTCACGGGAAGATATCACAACACAACTCTACAAATAAAATAAGTCATACAAGCATCATATTACAAGCCAGGGGCCTCGAGGGCTCGAATACAAGAACTCGATCATAGATGAGTCAGCGGAAGCAACAATATCTGAGTACAGACATGAGTTAAAAAAGTTTGCCTTAAGAAGGTTAGCACAAACTGGGATACAGATCGAAAAAGGCGCAGGCCTCCTGCCTGGGATCCTCCTAAACTACTCCTGAACGTCATCAGCGGCCTGCACGTTGTAGTAGGCACCTCCGGTGTAGTAGGAGTCGTCGTTGACGGTGGCGTCTGGCTCCTGGACTCCAGCATCTGGTTGCGACAACCAAGTAGAAGGGAAAGGGGGGAAAAGAGGGAGAAAAGCAACCGTGAGTACTCATCCAAAATACTCGCAAGCAAGGAGCTACACTACATATGTATGCATTGGTATCAACTGGAATAAAGCTATTATATGTGGACTGAACTGCAGAAAGCCGGAATAAGAGGGGGATAGTTAGTCCTTTCGAAGACTACAATTCTGGCAGCCTCCATCTTGCAGCATGTAGAAGAGAGTAGACTGAAGTCCTCCAAGTATCATCTCATAGCATAAACCTACCCGGCGATCCTCTCCTTGTCGCCCTGTTAGAGAGCGATCACCGTTGTATCTGGCACTTGGAAGGGTGTGTTTTAATAAGTATCCAGTTCTAGTTGTCATAAGGTCAAGGTACAACTCCAAGTCGTCCTGTTACCGAAGATCACGGCTATTCGAATAGATTAACTTCCCTAGAGGGGTGCACCACATAACCCAACACGCTCGATCCCATTTGGCCGGACACACTTTCCTGGGTCATGCCCAGCCTCGGAAGATCAACACGTCGCAGCCCTACCTAGGCACAATAGAGAGGTCAGCACGCCGGTCTAAATCCTATGGCGCAGGGGTCTGGGCCCATCGCCCTTTGCACACCTGCACATTGCGAACGCGGCCGGAAGTAGAACTAGCCCCCTTAATACAAGAGTAGGCTTACGGTCCAATCCGGCGCGCGCCGCTTAGTCGCTAACGTCACGAAGGCTTCGGCTGATACCACGACGTCGAGTGCCCATAACTGTCCCCGCGTAGATGGTTAGTGCGTATAGGCCAGTAGCCAGACTCAGATCAAATACCCAGATCTCGTTAAGCGTGTTATTTTGAAGTAACCACGAACGCCGACCAGGGCCAGGCCCACCTCTCTCCTGGGTGGTCTCAACCTGCCCTGTCGCTTTGCCACAAAGTAACAGTCGGGGGCCGTCGGGAACCCAGGCCCACCTCTACCGGGATGGAGCCACCTGCCCCTTCAGCCCCCATCTCCGAACAGTACCACAGGTAATGTAACTGTGTAAAGTATATAGTATATGCCCGTGATCACCTCCCGAAGTGATCACAGCCCAGTAGTATAGCATGGCAGACGGACAAGAGTGTAGGGCCACTGATGGAACACTAGCATCCTTTACTAAGCAGTAGGATAGCAGGTAATGGTAACAACAGTAGTAGCAAGGATAGGCTATGCATCAGGAAAGGAATAACGAAAAGCAGTAACATGCTACACTACTCTAATGCAAGCAGTATAGATAAGAGTAGGC
>NC_041388.1:368147830-368148944 GCF_002162155.2 Triticum dicoccoides | reverse complement strand
CCTGGTTGCTCTGGCAAGAGAGAGGGGTCGTCAACACCGTAGTCGTACTGGGTAGCAGCGGCGTCGGTCTCGGTGTCTAGCGAGAGAAGAGGGGGAAGAAACAATAAATATTAAGCAACCAGATGCATAGCGATGCATGACATGACAAGTATCGGTGCTAGGGGTGCCCTAACGCGGTACGAGGTGGTACCGGTGAAGGGGGAAAACATCCAGGAAAATATCCCCAGTGTTTCGCGTTTTCGGACAGATGACCCGGAAGGGGAAAGTTGCGAGTCCGCTATGCTAGGGATGCGTGGCGGACGAACAGGCTGCGTATCCGGGTTCGTCTCGTCGTTTTGAGCAACTTTCATGTACAAAGTTTTTTCATCTGAGCTACGGATTATTTTATATTAATTTATAAAGATTTAATCATTATTGGAATTATTTTATTAATTTAATTAGAAAAGCTATTATGATATCAGCGTGATGTCATCATGAAGTCAGCAGGGCCAAAGGTGGACTAGGTCAAATTGACATGTGGGCCCCATTCGTCATAGGCTCAGACTAACTAATCAGTGTTAATTAGCTTAATTACTAGATTAGGTTAACCCATTTAAGTAGTTTAGTTAAGCATGATTAATTAACTTAATTAATTAATTTAGTTAATTAATTAATTAGTTAACATTTTTATTTACTTATTATTTATCTATTTATATTTATCTTTAATTCCTTTTTTTATTGTTCTGGGCGGGCGGGCCCCGTTCGTCATAGGCACAGGGGCCAATAGCGGGCGACGGGCAGGCGGGCAGCGGGCGCAACCCGTACGGGGTCGAGCCCGCTCGCAAGGCAGCGGGGCGAGGCCGCGGTGATGCGTGGGCGGCCACCGGAGGCCGTTCGGGCGGCAACGAGCGGCGAGACCAGTAGCGCGGCGGGCCATCGCGGTAAGAGCGAGCGGTGACGGGAGGAGAAGGAGAGCGGGGGTGCGTGGTCTCAGATGGGGTCGGCGCGGTCCGACGCAGGTAGCAGCAGCATAGCCGCAGGCATCGGACGGCGGCGGCAGCATGCCAAGGGGGAGGCAGAAGCACGCAGTGCAAGCGGGGAGCACCAGGCGGCGCTGGCCGTGGCGGACGCGGCT
>NC_041388.1:368141112-368147417 GCF_002162155.2 Triticum dicoccoides | reverse complement strand
GGAGAGAGGAGATATTTTCGTGGGGGGGGAGTGGGGTGTCGATGGTGAGTGGGGGGGGGGAGTGGGGAACGGTTTATGGGTGCGGGGTGGGCCGATCGGTTGGGCTGGTAGAGGCTAGCTGGGCCTGTTGGCCCAATTGGCCAAGGGGTCTCCTTTTGCTTTTTTTGTTTATTTTTTTGTTTTCTTTTATTATTTCTTTCTTTTCTGTTTTAATTCAGTTTAAAATATTTATGCATTTTATAAAACTATATCTTCTACACCATAATTATCTATGTAATATTTAGTACAAACCGAACATTTTATTTTAATATTTGAAAACTTTTATCATTTGACTTATTTAGGATTTAAATTTGAAACGGTTTTGAATTAATCCGAGATTAATTACAGTGACAGAGGTGACATGTCACCATTAACGTGAGATCACAGTAGCCTAATTACCCGGGCATCACAATTCTCCTCCACTACAAGAAATGTCGTCCCGAGATTTAAGAGGTGGTGTAAGGGGGAAATTTGTGGTTGTGAAATTCTAACGGATCTTCTCGGTCTTGGTTGCTCTTCTCGAAGAGGTCGATCCCTTACATGGACGTCTTCATTTCTCTGCTTCATCGCATCATGATGAAATTGTCGTCCTTTCTTCAGGATCTCCATCGTTCTTACGAAAGAATAAAGGGTGGTTATTCCGAGAGAGCAGACCTCTACACGGTTGACTACCTGGTCGATAACATCGGGGAAGGTGGTAGAAAGTAACTCTCGAACTGAAACTGAAGAAAATATCGAGAGCAAGGTACGAAGGTGCAATAAGAAGTTTTCAAGTGGATAGGCAATCATTTGTTGCCTGATACGAAATGTGAAAGGGGTTCAGAGCAATGGGAATAAGTATTGCGCCTGATACCAGAATAGATCACTAGGCAGGTGGCCCGTGAATTACATACGAAGTCAAGCGTGGGGAATAAGTTTGACAACAGGGTGTACAGGAGAGTCAGGTTTTGATCCTGTGGAACTGTGGGTTATGGCCCACCATGTGGGGTAAAAGTAGGAAGGGCGGTGATGCCTTGCACGATCATGTAGATAAGGCATGTCAGAGGGTAGCCTGCCAGTGGTGTTGGCAACAGCGTCGGTACCAAGGGCGAGGGACGAAGAGAACCATTTTCCTGCTCGTTGAACGAGGCGGACCAATAGGCAAAGTTCTCATCCATCGGTGGCTACCGGAATGTCATAAACAATAGTAACAGGGTCTTGCTGACAGAATTGTACACCGATGTGTTTACATGAGCAGAAGAATCTTACTATTTAGATCATATAGATCACAAGAAAGGTTAAACAAACCAATGGAAAGGAAAATGTGATCCTCAGGTTAAACAGAACAATGGAAAGGAAAAATGTGTTTAAACACATCTTTCAGGGGTATATCCTTCCCAAGGACAAGCAGAGCATGATATCCATGATAGGATATAACGTAGAAAAACTCTTTAGGTAGGGGAGAGAAATTTCATGACATTACCCATACAGCGGTGTTTGGATAATTTAGCAGGAAACATTTAGCATTGGCTTCAAATGTCCTTGTTGAAAATCGGAGTACCACAAACATGCTTCGAGATAGCATTGCATGGTCTCCAAGCAAGTTCAGACTTTGGAAACAAAAAGGGTCCATCAGGAAGAACTTATAGAATAAGTCTTACAATTTCCTCATGGAAGAAAGGATAGCCTGGCTGAAAAGGGAAACTATAACAATTGGGCCTCCGGCCAGGTGTGCTAGGCATGACATCACCTTACAGGGTCACAAAAGGACCATTGTTGTAACTCTTGGAAATATGTTCCAACCATCATATCTGACCTAGATTCAGATCTGATTAGTGCCAGGATACCTCCGACTTAGTAAGCCTGAGAAGAAAAGGTGCAACACAATTGACGAGATGACAATGTAAGATTCTCGGGAAATGAACTATGAAGTGATTTCCGTTAACAAGAGTTCATCATTAATCCAAGGAGAGGACAAGGAGGTGTCTAGTGAACTCAACGGCAATTCATCGAGATTTCCAAAAGATGGATTTCCACAATTAAGTGAACAAGGAGATAACATTTGTCAGATCAAATGATATAAGGAAGTATGCTCACGGAAAACATACACAATTAAACATTGGTTGAAAGGTGCGCCCAAAATATGGGTGGGTTGCACGACCAATGTCAGAATGGTGATTCAATAATCAATAGTCTAAGAACGAACGGCCGACCATTAACTTCAAAGCAATAGGGTTGCTAGAAGTTCTGAATTCGCATGTCATAGTTCAATTGACGGTTTTCTGGTTAGAAACAACACGGGGACCAAGGAGCGAACGGATATGGCAAGGAGTATCACTTGTATCTAGAATTCTTAAGAGGTGGTGAAATTCTCACGACATTCTTGACATAAAAGATGGTAATACTCCAAGGTAAAGAACTAATGCTGAATAGCAAGGATCTCAAGGTATATCACGAAACACGAACAAGTTTGTGTTGAACGGAAGGCAATAAAGTGGTCGATGATAACACAAATCATCGAGGGCAAGGATGGTACTTCTCATCATGAATTCAATTGATATCCTAGAAGGGGTCAAAATGTTGATGATGGCCACGACACACTAGTCGAGGGGGTTTCATGAGGGTATAATCGATCATCCATGACATCAAGCAAAAGGAAGGGTGAAGCGAAAGTTACCAGAACCATGGGTATGAAACAAGCTCGAAATCAAGTTTGCTATTCAAGGAGAAATGATATGACAAGGAAGATCGACGTAAGATTAGCTCACTGTCGAAATTTGTGCTCCGGGAATAAGGACCAGGTAGCACAGTTAAAATCATCACAGTAATGATATAGCCAAATAGGGTAGGAAGGATGTGATCGGGTACAAACTCGTAAGTAAAGAAGATTACCAAAGGTTGTTGAACTGTAGTGCGGACTTGGTTCAGTTACCGGTTTTTGAGTGTTTAATAACTCAGAGCCCGTGAAAATTTTGGACTCAGTGAGAATGTAGTACTTGATGAGGAACTCATAAGAGGTTATGTAGTACTTGATATTATCGAGGTACCATGGTGTAATACTCGACGGAAGATCAAAGTAAAGGTTGGACTGGTGTATTAATCCACAGAAGACAAGTACCTAAACTTGCTCGTGAAATGGGGTCAAAGAAGAACATATGGTCGAAACCACAATTGCAAAAGGCCGGATCCCAGATATAAGAACTTATACCAAGGGAAAAAATTAATTTAAGAGAAGCTTTAATGATAAGATCTACATCGTGTCCATGGGCATGAACACAAAGTTCAAGGTCGACTCCCACTTCTTCAATGCATAACCTTTCATTCACTGCTCTAGATAAAAATGATTTCAGTGTCAAAACCTACCTGGTGAATTACCAGAGGAGTATGACCCGTGAAAACTTTCGGGTTCACACAGAATAAGAAAGGCATAGGTTCAACCCATCAGGGTATCGTGGAAACATGTACCACAAGCTTCAATAGTAAATACCACAAGCTCGAAAGCAGAGCATGGTTGGTCAATCAGAGGATAGGATTTACCAATGGAGAAAGAACTTCCAAAGGGATTGAATATGAAGGATGCTATCGGATAAAAACCAACAAAGGATCCGGTGGTCCTCAAAGGATCTGATGTGAGCATCGGTACTCAACCAGAGGAAGAAACATTGCAAGGTGATCAGACTATAGAAACAACTGACTAATTCAAAGCTCAAATACAAAAGAATTATGGTTTCCGACCAAGGGATCGGAAGCAAACACTCCGATTAAGGATGGATAAGTTGCGTATGCTTACGGGTACAATCGATGGCAATCCGATTGGTCGAGGATCAGCTCATGTTTAAAATGATGTCTGAGCCGGAAGGATAAATCCTGAGGATTGCAAGCATTCGCAACAATATTGGATCAAAGACTCAAAATGACAATGACAAGGGATGCCAATAATGATTACGAGACTTATGGGATTAATCATAATGCAAGCAAGCAAGAATTTCAAGGGCAATAAGGTGCTAAGGATTTTCGGAAGATCGAATATTATCTCGAAGACCTTAGTGAAACACCTAAACAACTGGGGATGAGCGGATACTCGGTAGGTGCGAGAATCTATCCATAGGGGCATTCAGGCGGCAAAGAACTGCAAGGCAGTAGGCACAAAGTATACTCGGAACAATAGAGAGAATTTTGGGGTATCTTGCAATAACAAGATCAGCTAGGAATAAAACTAAGGACGGCTGGTGTATCTATTTATCCATAGGGATAATTCGGTGGTAGGGAATTGCAAAGGCGGCGGGCACAAAGTCTCAAGAGAACATCGGAGAGTATCTTTAGAATCTTCTGGTGCAGCATGCGATCATCTGTGATAAGGGGCTCTTCGGGAGAAAGTAGTTACGAGAACCTAGAGTCAGATATAGTAAAATCATTTAACCCGAATAGAAGAGAGATCAGAGTCCTAGAGTATAGATGAGGAATAAAAGATGCTAAAACCACCCAGATGGCGACGTGGGCCCGTAAGGCACACAACCATGTTAGTAAAAAGTTTTGTAATGTCTAGACTCGACTTCGGCCAAGGAGTGTGGAAAGGGGATTCCTACAGGCAGTCGGCTCTGATACCAACTTGTGACGCCCCCGATTTAATCGTACACTAATCATACACACAAACGTGTACGATCAAGATCAGGGACTCACGGGAAGATATCACAACACAACTCTACAAATAAAATAAGTCATACAAGCATCATATTACAAGCCAGGGGCCTCGAGGGCTCGAATACAAGAACTCAATCATAGACGAGTCAGCGGAAGCAACAATATCTGAGTACAGACATGAGTTAAAAAAGTTTGCCTTAAGAAGGGTAGCACAAACTGGGATACAGATCGAAAGAGGCGCAGGCCTCCTGCCTGGGATCCTCCTAAACTACTCCTGAATGTCATCAGCGGCCTGCACGTTGTAGTAGGCACCTCCGATGTAGTAGGAGTCGTCGTCGACGGTGGCGTCTGGCTTCTGGACTCCAGCATCTGGTTGCGACAACCAGGTAGAAGGGAAAGGGGGGAAAAGAGGGAGAAAAGCAACCGTGAGTACTCATCCAAAGTACTCACAAGCAAGGAGCTACACTACATATGTATGCATTGGTATCAACTGGAATAAGGCTATTATATGTGGACTGAACTGCAGAAAGCCGGAATAAGAGGGGGATAGTTAGTCCTTTCGAAGACTACGCTTCTGGCAGCCTCCATCTTGCAGCATGTAGAAGAGAGTAGACTGAAGTCCTCCAAGTATCATCGCATAGAATAAACCTACCCGGCAATCCTCTCCTCGTCGCCCTGTTAGAGAGCGATCACCTGTTGTATCTGGCACTTGGAAGGGTGTGTTTTAATACGTATCCGGTTCTAGTTGTCATAAGGTCAAGGTACAACTCCAAGTCGTCCTGTTACCGAAGATCACGGCTATTCGAATATATTAACTTCCCTGCAGGGGTGCACCACATAACCCAACACGCTCGATCCCATTTGGCCGGACACACTTTCCTGGGTCATGCCCGACCTCGGAAGATCAACACGTCGCAACCCTACCTAGGCACAATAGAGAGGTCAGCATGCCGGTCTAAATCCTATGGCGCAGGGGTCTGGGCCCATCGCCCTTTGCACACCTGCACATTGCGAACGCGGCCGGAAGCAGAACTAGCCCCCTTAATACAAGAGCAGGCTTACGGTCCAATCCGGGGCGCGCCGCTCAGTCGCTGACGTCACGAAGGCTTCGGCTGATACCACGACGTCGAGTGCCCATAACTGTCCCCGCGTAGATGGTTAGTGCGTATTGGCCAGTAGCCAGACTTAGATCAAATACCCAGATCTCGTTAAGTGTGTTATTTTGAAGTAACCACGAATGCCGACCAGGGCCAGGCCCACCTCTCTTCTGGGTGGTCTCAACCTGCCCTGTCGCTCCGCCACAAAGTAACAGTCGGGGGCCGTCGGGAACCCAGGCCCACCTCTACCGGGATGGAGCCACCTGCCCCTTCAGCCCCCATCTCCGAACAGTACCATAGGTAATGTAACTGTGTAAAGTATATAGTATATGCCCGTGATCACCTCCCGAAGTGATCACGGCCCAGTAGTATAGCATGGCAGACAGACAAGAGTGTAGGGCCACTGATGGAACAATAGCATCCTTTACTAAGCAGTAGGATAGCAGGTAATGGTAACAACAGTAGTAGCAAGGATAGGCTATGCATCAGGATAGGAATAACGGAAAGTAGTAACATGCTACACTACTCTAATGCAAGCAGTATAGAGAA
>NC_041388.1:368139681-368140830 GCF_002162155.2 Triticum dicoccoides | reverse complement strand
TTGGTTGCTCTGGCAAGAGAGAGGGGTCGTCAACACCGTAGTCGTACTGGGTAGCAGCGGCGTCGGTCTCGGTGTCTAGCGAGAGAAGAGGGGGAAGAAACAATAAATATTAAGCAAACAGATGCATAGCGATGCATGACATGACAAGTATCAGTGCTAGGGGTGCCCTAACGCGGTACGAGGTGGTACCGGTGAAGGGGGAAAACATCCGGGAAAATATCCCCAGTGTTTTGCATTTTTGGACAGATGAACCGGAAGGGGAAATTTGCGAGTCCGCTATGCTAGGGATGCGTGGCGGACGAACAGGCTGCGTATCCGGGTTCGTCTCGTCGTTCTGAGCAACTTTCATGTACAAAGTTTTTTCATCCGAGCTACGGATTATTTTATATTAATTTATAAAATTTAATCATTATTGGAAATATTTTATTAATTTAATTAGATAAGCTATTATGATATCAGCGTGATGTCATCAAGAAGTCAGCAGGGTCAAAGGTGGACTAGGTCAAATTGACGTGTGGGCCCCATTCGTCATAGGCTCAGACTAACTAATCAGTGTTAATTAGCTTAATTACTAGATTAGGTTAACCCATTTAATTAGTTTAGTTAAACATGATTAATTAACTTAATTAATTTAGTTAGTTAATTAATTAATTAGTTAACATTTTTATTTACTTATTATTTATCTATTTATATTTATCTTTAACTCCTTTTTTTATTGTTCTGGGCGGGCCCCGTTCGTCATGGGCACAGGGGCCAATAGCGGGCGACGGGCAGGCGGGCAGCGGGCGCAACCCGTACGGGGTCGAGCCCGCTCGCGAGGCAGCGGGGCGAGGCCGCGGTGATGCGCGGGCGGCCACCGGAGGCCGTTCGGGTGGCAACGAGCGGCGAGACCAGTAGCGCGGCGGGCCATCGCGGTAAGAGCGAGCGGTGACGGGAGGAGAAGGAGAGCGGGGGTGCGTGGTCTCAGATGGGGTCGGCACGGTCCGGCGCAGGTAGCAGCAGCACAGCCACAGGCATCGGACGGCGGCGGCAGCATGCCAAGGGGGAGGCAGAAGCACGCAGTGCAAGCGGGGAGCACCAGGCGGCGCTGGCCGTGGCGGACACGGCTACGGCTCTAAGCAGCAGCAAGCACGAGAGTGGGGGGGCTGG
>NC_041388.1:368138026-368139671 GCF_002162155.2 Triticum dicoccoides | reverse complement strand
CGGTGGAGAGGAAGCAGGCCGGCAAGGGCGCCCTCCGTCGAGGTCCAGCGGTGGGGGCGTCGGGCGTCGAGCGAGGGCGTCGCGGCGACCTCCTCCTCTGTTCCCGATCCAATCGGGGAAGAGTAGATATTTTCGTGGGGGGGAGTGGGGTGTCGGTGGAGAGTGGGGGGAGTGGGGAACAGTTTATGGGTGCGGGGTGGGCCGGTCGATTGGGCTGGTAGAGGCTAGCTGGGCCTGTTGGCCCAATTGGCCAAGGGGTCTCCTTTTGTTTTTTTTGTTTGTTTTTTTGTTTTCTTTTATTATTTCTTTCTTTTCTGTTTTAATTCAATTTAAAATATTTATGCATTTTATAAAACTATATCTTCTACACCATAATTATCTATGTAATATTTAGTACAAACCGAACATTTTATTTTAATATTTGAAAACTTTTATCGTTTGACTTATTTAGGATTTAAATTTGAAACGGTTTTGAATTAATCTAAGATTAATTACAGTGACAGAGGTGACGTGTCACCATTAACGTGAGATCACTGTAGCCTAATTAACCGGGCGTCACATAGAGCTAGTTAAACTCTAGTGTAAAATTATTTGAACTAGCTTGTAGAGCTAGTTCAACTCTAGTGGAAAATTATTTGTACTAGGTTATAGAGCTAGTTCAACTATAGTGTAAAACTATTTGAACTAGACTGTAGACCTAGTTCAACTCTAGTGTAAAATTATATGAACTAGCTTGTCCAGCTTGTTTAACTCTAGTGTGAAATTATTTGTACTAGGTTATTGAGAGCTAGTTCAACACTAATGTAAAATTATTTGAACTAGCTTGTAGAGCTACTTCAATACTAGTGTAAAATTATTTGAACTAGCCTGTAGAGCTAGTTCAACTCTAGTGTAAAATTATTTGAACTAGCTTGTAGAGCTAGTTCAACTCTAGTGTAAAATTATTTGAACTATCTTGTAGAGCTAGTTCAAATCTAGTGTGAAATTATGTGTACTAGGTTATAGAGCTAGTTCAACTCTAGTGTAAAATTATTTGAACTAGCTTGTAGAGCTAGTGCAACTCTAGTGTGAAATTTTTTGTACTAGGTTATTGAGAGCTAGTTCAACACTAGTGTAAAATTATTTGAACTAGCTTGTAGAGCTACTTCAACACTAGTGTAAAATTATTTGAACTAGCCTGTAGAGCTAGTTCAACTCTAGTGTAAAATTATATGAACTATCTTGTAGAGCTAGTTCAACTTTAGTGTAGAATTACATGAATTAGCTTGTAGAGCTAGTTCAAATCTAGTGTGAAATTATGTGTACTATGTTATAGAGCAAGTTCAACTCTAGTGTAAAATTATTTGAACTAGCTTGTAGAGCTAGTTCAACTCTAGTGTAAAATTATTTGTAGTAGGTTATAGAGCTAGTTCAACTCTAGTGTAAAACTATTTGAACTAGATGTAGAGCTAGTTCAACTCTCGTGTAAAATCATTTGTACTAGGTTATAGAGCTAGTTCTACTCTAGTGTAAAATTATTTGTACTAGGTTATAGAGCTAGTTCTACTCTAGTGCAAAATTATTTGAACTAGCTTGTAGAGCTTGTTCAACTCTACAAGCTTGTATAGCTAGTTCAACTCTAGTGTAAAATTATTTGAACTAGGTT
>NC_041388.1:368123589-368137660 GCF_002162155.2 Triticum dicoccoides | reverse complement strand
CTAGTTCAAATCTAGTGTGAAATTATATGTACTATGTTATAGAGCTAGTTCAACTCTAGTGTAAAATTATTTGAACTAGCTTGTAGATCTCGTTCAACTCTAGTGTAAAAATATTTGTACTAGGTTATAGAGATAGTTCAACTCTAGTGTAAAACTATTTGAACTAGACTGTGGAGCTAGTTCAACTCTAGTGTAAAATCATTTGTACTAGGTTACAGAGCTAGTTCAACTCTTGTGTAAAATTATTTGTACTAGGTTATAGAGCATGTTCTACTCTAGTGAAAAATTATTTGAACTAGCTTGTAGAGCTTGTTCAAATCTACAAGCTTGCATAGCTAGTTCAACTCTAGTGTAAAATTATTTGAACTAGCTTGTAGAGCTAGTTCAACTCTAATGTAAAATTATTTGAACTAGGTTATAGATCTTGTTCAACTTTAGTGTAAAATTATTTGAACTAGCTTGTAGAGCTAGTTTAACTCTAGTGTAAAATTATTTGAACTAGCTTGTAGAGCTAGTTCAACTCTATTGTAAAATTATTTGTAATACGTTATAGACCTAGTTCAACTCTACAAGCTTGTATAGCTAGTTCAACTCTAGTGTAAAATTATTTGAACTAGCTTGTAGAGCTAGTTCAACTCTAGTGTAAAATTATGTGAACTAGCTTGTAGACCTAGTTCAACTCTAGTCTAAAATTATTTGTACTAGGTTATAGAACTAGTTCTACTCTAGTACAAAAATATCTAAACTACCTTGTAGAGCTAGTTCAACTCTAGTGTAAAATTATTTGAACTAGCTTGTAGAGCTAGTTCAACTCTAGTGTGATTTTTTTTGTACCAGGTTATTGAGAGCTAGTTCAACACTAGTGTAAAATTATTTGAACTAGCTTGTAGAGCTACTTCAACACTAGTGTAAAATTATTTGAACTAGCCTGTAGAGCTAGTTCAACTCTAGTGTAAAATTATTTGAACTATCTTGTAAAGCTAGTTCAACTCTAGTGTAGAATTACATGAACTAGCTTGTAGAGCTAGTTCAAATCTAGTGTGAAATTATGTGTACTATGTTATAGAGCAAGTTCAACTCTAGTGTAAAATTATTTCTACTAGGTTATAGAGCTAGTTCAACTCTATTGTAAAACTATTTGAAGTAGACTGTAGAGCTAGTTCAACTCTAGTGTAAAATCATTTGTAGTAGGTTATAGAGCTAGTTCTACTCTAGTGTAAAATTATTTGTACTAGGTTATAGAGCTAGTTCTACTCTAGTGCAAAATTATTTGAACTAGCTTGTAGAGCTTGTTTAACTCTACAAGCTTGTATAGCTAGTTCAACTCTAGTGTAAAATTATTTGAACTAGCTTGTAGAGCTAGTTCAACTCTAGTGTAAAATTATTTGAACTAGGTTATAGATCTAGTTCAACTTTAGTGTAAAATTATTTGAACTAGCTTGTAGAGCTAGTTTAACTCTAGTGTAAAATTATTTGAACTAGGTTGTAGAGCTAGTTCAACTCTAGTGTAAAATTATTTGTACAAGGTTATAGAGCTTGTTCTACTCTAGTGTAAAATTATTTGAACTAGCTTGTATAGCTAGTTCAAATCTAGTGTAAAATTATTTGAACTAGCTTGTAGAGCTAGTTCAACTCTAGTGTAAAATTATTTGTTCTATGTTATAGAGCTAGTTCAACTCTAGTGTAAATTTATGTATACTAGGTTATAGAGCTAGTTCAACTCTAGTGTAAAATTATTTGAACTAGCTTGTAGAGCTAGTTCAAATCTATGTTGAAATTATGTGAACTATGTTATAGAGCTAGTTGAACTCTAGTGTAAAATTATTTGAACTAGCTTGTAGAGCTAGTTCCACTCTAGTGTAAAATTATTTATACTAGGTCATAGAGCTAGTTCAACTCTAGTGTAAAACTATTTGAACTAGACTGTGGAGCTAGTTCAACTCTAGTGTAAAATCATTTGTACTAGGTTATAGAGCTAGTTCAACTCTAGTGTAAATTTATTTGTACTAGGTTATAGAGCATGTTCTACTCTAGTGAAACATTATTTGAACTAGCTTGTAGGGCTTGTTCAAATGTACAAGCTTGTATAGCTAGTTCAACTCTGGTGTAAAATTATTTGAACTAGTTTGTAGAGCTAGTTCAATTCTAATGTAAAATTATTTGAACTAGGTTATAGATCTTATTCAACTTTAGTTTAAAATTATTTGAACTAGCTCGTAGAGCTAGTTCAACTCTAGTGTAAAATTATTTGAACTAGCTTATTGAGCTATTTCAACTCTACTGTAAAATTATTTGTACTAGGTTATATAGCTAGTTCTACTCTAGTACAAAAATATTTAAACTACCTTGTAGAGCTAGTTCAACTCTAATGTAAAATTATTTGAACTAGCTTGTAGAGCTAGTTCGAATCTAGTCTGAAATTATGTGTACTATCTTATAGAGCTAGTTCAACTCTAGTGTAAAATAATTTGAACTAGCTTGTAGAGCTAGTTCAAATCTAGTGTAAAATTATTTGAACTAGCTTGTAGAGCTAGTTCAACTCTACTGTAAAATTATTTGTACTAGGTTATAGAGCTAGTTCAACTCTAGTCTAAAATTATTTGTACTAGGTTATAGAGCTAGTTCTACTCTAGTACACAAATATTTAAACTACATTGTGGAGCTAGTTCAACTCTAGTGTAAAATTATTTGAACTAGCTTGTAGAGCTAGTTCAACTCTAGTGTGAATTTTTTTTACCAGGTTATTGAGAGCTAGTTCAACACTAGTGTAAAATTATTTGAACTAGCTTGTAGAGCTACTTCAACACTAGTGTAAAATTATTTGAACTAGCCTGTAGAGCTAGTTCAACTCTAGTGTAAAATTATTTGAACTATCTTGTAAAGCTAGTTCAACTCTAGTGTAGAATTACATGAACTAGCTTGTAGAGCTAGTTCAAATCTAGTGTGAAATTATGTGTACTATGTTATAGAGCAAGTTCAACTCTAGTGTAAAATTATTTCAACTAGCTTGTAGACCTAGTTCAACTCTAGTGTAAAATTATTTCTACTAGGTTATAGAGCTAGTTCAACTCTAGTGTAAAACTATTTGAACTAGACTGTAGAGCTAGTTCAACTCTACTGTAAAATCATTTGTACTAGGTTATAGAGCTAGTTCTACTCTAGTGTAAAATTATTTGTACTAGGTTATAGAGCTAGTTCTACTCTAGTGCAAAATTATTTGAACTAGCTTGTAGAGCTTGTTTAACTCTACAAGCTTGTATAGCTAGTTCAACACTAGTGTAAAATTATTTGAACTAGCTTGTAGAGCTAGTTCAACTCTAGTGTAAAATTATTTGAACTAGGTTATAGATCTAGTTCAACATTAGTGTAAAATTATTTGAACTAGCTTGTAGAGCTAGTTCAACTCTAGTGTAAAATTATTTGTACTAGGTTATAGAGCTAGTTCTACTCTAGTGTAAAATTATTTGAATTAGCTTGTATAGCTAGTTCAAATCTAGTGTAAAATTATTTGAACTAGCTTGTAGAGCTAGTTCAACTCTAGTGTAAAATTATTTGTTCTATGTTATAGAGCTAGTTCAACTCTAGTGTAAATTTATTTATACTAGGTTATAGAGCTAATTCAGCTCTAGTGTAAAATTATTTGAACTAGCTTGTAGAGCTAGTTCAAATCTATGTTGAAATTATTTGTACTATGTTATAGAGCTAGTTTAACTCTAGTGTAAAATTATTTGAACTAGCTTGTAGAGCTAGTTCCACTCTAGTGTAAAATTATTTATACTAGGTCATAGAGCTAGTTCAACTCTAGTGTAAAACTATTTGAACTAGACTGTGGAGCTAGTTCAACTCTAGTGTAAAATCATTTGTACTAGGTTATCGAGCTAGTTCAACTCTAGTGTAAATTTATTTGTACTAGGTTATAGAGCATGTTCTACTCTAGTGAAAATTATTTGAACTAGCTTGTAGGGCTTGTTCAAATGTACAAGCTTGTATAGCTAGTTCAACTCTGGTGTAAAATTATTTGAACTAGCTTGTAGAGTAGTTCAATTCTAATGTAAAATTATTTGAACTAGGTTATAGATCTTGTTCAACTTTAGTTTAAAATTATTTGAACTAGCTCGTAGAGCTAGTTCAACTCTGGTGTAAAATTATTTGAACTAGATTATTGAGCTATTTCAACTCTACTGTAAAATTATTTGTACTAGGTTATAGAGCTAGTTCAACTCTAGTCTAAAATTATTTGTACTAGGTTATAGAGCAAGTTCTACTCTAGTATAAAAATATTTAAACTACCTTGTAGAGCTAGTTCAACTCTAGTGTAAAATTATTTGAACTAGCTTGTAGAGCTAGTTCGAATCTAGTCTGAAATTATGTGTACTATCTTATAAAGCTAGTTCAACTCTAGTGTAAAATAATTTGAACTAGCTTGTAGAGCTAGTTCAAATCTAGTGTAAAATTATTTGAACTAGCTTGTAGAGCTAGTTCAACTCTACTGTAAAATTATTTGTACTAGGTTATAGAGCTAGTTCAACTCTAGTGTAAAATTATTTGAACTAGGTTATAGAGCTAGTTCTACTCTAGTACACAAATATTTAAACTACATTATAGAGCTAGTTCAACTCTAGTGTAAAATTATTTGAACTAGCTTGTAGAGATAGTTCAAATCTAGTCTAAAATTATTTGTACTATCTTATAGAGCTAGTTCAACTCTAGTGTAAAATAATTTGAACTAGCTTGTAGAGCTAGTTCAACTCTAGTGTAAAATTATTTGAACTAGCTTGTAGAGCTAGTTCAACTCTACTGTAAAATTATTTGTACTATGTTATAGAGCTAGTTCAACTCTAGTGTAAATTTATTTATACTAGGTTATAGAGCTAGTTCAACTCTAGTGTAAAATTATTTGAACTAGCTTGTAGAGCTAGTTCAACTCTAGTGTAAAATTATTGGTACAAGGTTATGGAGCTAGTTCTACTCTAGTGTAAAATTATTTGAACTAGCTTGTATAGCAAGTTCAAATCTAGTGTAAAATTATTTGAACTAGCTTGTAGAGCTAGTTCAACTCTAGTGTAAAATTATTTGTTCTATGTTATGGAGCAAGTTCAACTCTAGTGTAAATTTATTTATACTAGGTTATAGAGCTAGTTCAACTCTAGTGTAAAATTATTTGAACTAGCTTATTGACCTATTTCAACTCTACTGTAAAATTATTTGTACTAGGTTATAGAGCTAGTTCAACTCTAGTCTAAAATTATTTGTACTAGGTTATAGAGCTAGTTCTACTCTAGTAAAAAAATATTTAAACTACCTTGTAGAGCTAGTTCAACTCTAGTGTAAAATTATTTGAACTAGCTTGTAGAGCTAGTTCGAATCTAGTCTGAAATTATGTGTACTATCTTATAGAGCTAGTTCAACTCTAGTGTAAAATAATTTGAACTAGCCTGTAGAGCTAGTTCAAATCTAGTGTAAAATTATTTGAACTAGCTTGTAGAGCTAGTTCAACTCTAATGTAAAATTATTTGTACTAGGTTATAGAGCTAGTTCAACTCTAGTCTAAAATTATTTGTACTAGGTTATAGAGCTAGTTCTACTCTAGTACACAAATATTTAAACTACATTGTAGAGCTAGTTCAACTCTAGTGTAAAATTATTTGAACTAGCTTGTAGAGCTAGTTCAACTCTAGTGTGAATTTTTTTGTACCAGGTTATTGAGAGCTAGTTCAACACTAGTGTAAAATTATTTGAACTAGCTTGTAGAGCTACTTCAACACTAGTGTAAAATTATTTGAACTAGCCTGTAGAGCTAGTTCAACTCTAGTGTAAAATTATTTGAACTATCTTGTTGTCGGTGTACTAGAGTAGGGGTACCCTAGTACCCCGAACTTGTGCACGGGCGGTCGCAGCATCCCGCGGCAAGGCTTGCCGGGTGACCGCCAAGACCCTCCGTGGTTCCCTCGAAGACCATTCAAGAACAAAGTACTCAAACCAAGGCCCCGGCAAGAGGAGCTTGCCAGGAAGGCCAACCCAGGCCCCGGCAAGAGGATCTTGCCGGGAAGAGACAAGACCCCGGTAAGAGGAGCTTGCCGGGAAGGCCACTCAAGGCATACCTAGAAAGCTTGCCGCGACGCGCCCTGCGTCCCGGCAAGGCCCGGTGAGCAACAAGCTCCCAAACACGACAAGACGACGACCGCGGCACGGAGCTTGCCGCGGGAAACCCCCACTTCGTGCCCGCACTCCAGCACACCTGCTAACGTGTCGCTCTAGGATCCCAAGCACACGTGGCAGGAGGCCGCGCAGCTAGGGGTACACGGTGGCAAGCGAAGATGAAGAGAAGGCCATCGTGGCAAACAGTGGCGCTCCTAACGGTCACTTTTTGCACTGTTTAGGCAACTCAGACAGGCATTCAGTGACCTTGTCCCCTGCCGTCAGAATTAGGTAGGGTGCACTGTATCCACAGTAGCGGTAGCTGCACCTACCGCATCCTTTTCCATTTTTACCCTTCTAGTCTACGTTGCCACCTGTCGGTGACCCCTTGAGAGTATAAAAGGAGGCCCAAGCGCAACGTAGAAGGGGGTTCGGCTGGTTCGGCTCATTCGAAACACCAGGAACACTCTCACGCTCGGTCTGGTAGCGTCCATCGCTCCTGAGCAAGAATTCAATACACACAAACAAGCAGCAGTAGGGTTTTACGCATCCGTGCGGCCCGAAGCTGGGTAAAACTGCTCGTGTGTACCGCCTCGATCCGCTCTTTGCTCGATCTCCGCCCCCCTCCGAACCGAAAGGGGCTCCGTCCCCATAGGCGTTGGTGGATCAGTTTCCCCGACATCTTTGGCGCGCCAGGTAGGGGGCGTCGAGATTGTGCGAACCCGATCCGGCGTGCACGCGAGCTAAATCCTCATCGTCTTCATCGACATGCCACCGAAGAAGAAGTATTTGGAGGCAGCTGTTCCGTCTGCATCGCTTTCACCGCCTCCGGAGCAAATGGGACGGTGGAGTGGACACCGGCGGAAGAATGGGCGTCAACGAGGGAGCCCACAGCGCGGCCACGTCCAAGGACAAGGCGGCACAGACCTCGGCGTCCATGCGCGCGCCGCGCACATCTCAGGAGGCGCGGGACCAGCAGCGTCATGGCGTTCGCAGCACCATACGTCCGCTGGCCCAAGATCAAGCTGGTGGTTCGCGTGGCGTTCAAGACCAGCATGCACGCCAGCATGCTGGCCCCAGCGAGGTGCGGTCGCCTGGATGGGACGCTGCTCCTTCTAACTTGGTTAGGAGTCCGAGCATGTCCCGCTCCTCGCACCGTTCACCTCTGCCGCCCACCACGCCAGCAGAAGCCTTGGCGCGAGCTCAACTGCTCCTAGACTATCCTCCGACGGCGGACAAGACCGACGAATGGAGGGCCACTATCCAGAGCCTCATCGGCTTCGCCAACGGCGACGCTGCGCGGCAACCAAGCACCTCGCTGCCGCGGCAGGACAGCCAGACGCGAGCCGATGGCAACAAGACAGGGGGAGGTGCGACTTCCATGCACTCTCCACTACGAAGGCCAAAATCGCCGACTCACCGGGTCCACCCCGACAGCGGCTCCACCGCGTCGTCGGACCCACGAGCTCGTCGCGACCAGCGCCAAGTTCTCCATGAACGACAACAAGAAGACGCTCGAACCCGCATCGAGCGCCGAAGAGAAGCGCGACGTCAATCCGACAAGCGCACTAGGCCCTCTGTTGACATGCATGCGCCAGGGGAACCAGGCGATCTGCCGTACGCGGTAGGTTGTCCTGCGTTCACCCGTGAGCTGTGGCAAGTCCAGTTGTCACTCGCTTTCCGCTGAAGAGGATACTGCAGAATCCAGAAGCAACAGGCATGATTGTCGAGTGGGCATTGGAACTGTCAAGCTTTGGCCTCAAGTTTGAGAGCACTGCAACGATCCAAAGCAGGGCATTGGCAGAGTTCATAGCAGAGTGGACGCCAACCCCAGACGAAGAAATTCCAGAGACGAGCATCCCCGTCAAGGAGACAAGCAAAGAGTGGCTGATGTACTTTGATGGTGCCTTCTCGCTGCAAGGCGCCGGTGCTGGCGTGTTGCTTATCGCACCCACAGGAGAGCACCTCAAGTACGTAGTCCAGATGCACTTTCCCAAGGAGCAAGCAACGAACAATACAGCAGAGTATGAGGGTTTGCTTGCCGGCCTCAGAATCGCAGCCGACCTTGGGATCAAGAAACTCATTGTAAGGGGTGACTCGCAGCTTGTCGTCCGCCAAGTGAACAAGAACTACCAGAGTCCATTGATGGAAGCTTATGTTGATGAAGTGAGAACGCTAGAAGAACACTTTGACGGCCTGCAAATGGAACACGTTCCACGAGCTCAGAACGATATTGCTGATGGCCTGTCAAAGTGCGCAGCACTAAAGTTACCTGTGGAACCAGGGATTTTTGTGCTCAAGCTGACTCAACCATCCGTGACACCATCAACTGGACAGAATAAGAAGAGGAAGTTGGTTTCTGGTGACTACTTTCCAGCAGAGCTTCCCGAAGCCGCCACCAAGAAGGTCCCCAAGATCGACGCCAAGAGTGCTGCGGAGCAGTCTGCTCCGGCGAACCTCTTGGTTTGTTCCGTTGAAGCAGACGCTCCCGACAAGTTTTGCTCCGGCAAGCTTGCCGGGGAATATCACGCTCCGGTTCTTGCCGTAGAAGCGGATGTTCCCGCAGCAGCGGATACGCCTTTAGTCCTTGTTGTCGAGCCACAAGCTCCAGCATGGGCACAGCAGATTGTCCATTTCCTTCAGACAGGAGAGCTTCCCGAAGAGCAAGAAGAAGCGGAAAGAGTAGCCCGGCAGTCAAGTATGTACCAGTTTGTCGATAGCATACTGTACAGAAGAAGACTCAAGGTGTGAAATTGAAGTGCATTCGCCGGGAAGATGGACAACAGCTGTTGGCAGAGATACATGGAGGCATATGTGGTCACCACATTGGCGCAAGAGCACTTGCCGGCAAAGCATTCCGACAAGGTTTCTTCTGGCCAACAGCCCTCCAGGATGCAACTGCACAAGTAACCAAGTGTGAAGCGTGCCAGTTCCATTCCAAACAGATACACCAGCCAGCTCAAGCTCTCCAGACGATCCCTTTATCCTGGCCATTTTTGGTCTGGGGGCTCAACATCCTCGGCCCCTTCCCCCGAGCTGTCGGGGGCTTTGAGTTCTTGTATGTTGCAATCGACAAGTTCACAAAGTGGCCGGAAGTGGAACCAGTGGGGAAGGTGACAACACAGTCAGCAGTCAAGTTCTTCAGGTCGATTGTTTGCCGTTCCGGGGTTCCTAACAGGATCATCACCGACAACGGCATGCAATTTACGAGCCGCACATTCATGCAGTACGTCCAAGATCTTGGCGCCAAGGTCTGCTTCGCTTCTGTTGCTCATCCGAGAAGCAACGGTCAAGCGGAGAGGGCAAATGCTGAAGTGCTGCGAGGCCTCAAGACCAGAACTTTCGACAGGCTGCACAAGTGCGGAAGAAACTGGATCGAGGAGCTGCCGGTGGTTCTTTGGTCGATCAGGACGACGCCAAATCGAGCCACTGGCCAGACACCCTTCGCTCTAGTCTACGGAGCGGAGGCAGTTCTCCCCACGAAACTCGTTTACGGGTCGCCTCGAGTGCTCGCTTATGATGAGCTCGAGCAAGAGCAGCTGCGACAAGATGACGCGCTGCTCCTTGAGGAAGACCGTCTCCAGGCTGCTGTGCGAGCCGCTCGCTACCAGCAAGCTTTGCGTCGCTACCATAGCCGCAATGTTAAAGCCAGGAGCTTCGAGGAAGGTGACCTTGTTCTTCGGCGTGTTCAGTCCGCCAAGAATTCCAACAAGTTGACGCCGAAGTGGGAAGGTCCTTATCGGGTGAAACGAGTCACTAGGCCCGGCGCTGTCCGCCTTGAGACCGAAGATGGCGTTCCGATGAGCAACTCCTGGAACATAGAACATCTTCGTAAGTTTTACCTGTAGGGCGCGGTTGCCGGAAGCTTTTCCGGCAACCACCTTTTGTACAAGTCTTGCCGTTGTTGCATGTAATCCTTTGTACAAAGCCGGGCGCAGACCCCATGCACCAGTAAAGTTCATGTGCCCCGAACATCTTGTTAGTTTTTTTTATGCTATAATCCTTTTTCGCATATGTTATCTGACACTTTGTGCAGCACCAGATCCCGGTAAGCGATAATGAGCCCAAGGCTCCATATCATTACTTTATTTCTCTGTTTCTTTCTCAAAAGAAGGAAGGTTCCCTCGCCCACAAGGTTTACCGGGGGGGGGGGAGGAGAAGATAATGGTGTGGACCAGGCCGTTCAAGAAAGTTTCTCCTTGCCGGGAAGCAGACGACAGAAAAGCTAAGTTGTTAAAGCTTGAGCAATCAGTTTTTTAAGTTTTTGTGTTATTTTCCTTGAACGACCGTGCTTTGTATGGAAAACCTGTGCGCGGAGGAACCAACTCGTAGCTAGTTGCGTCTTTACTTTGTTTCGAGTCCGCTCAACAACTTAAGTGAGCTGCTAGCGCCCTTACTTTGCTTCGAGTCCGCTCAGCAACTTAAGTGAGCCGCTAGCGCCCTTACTTTGTTTCGAGTCTGCTCAACAACTTAAGTGAGCTGCAACTAGTTGCGACAAGGTTGCTTGTCGGTAGCGACCCCGCCAGCAGGCTGCTGAAGTTCCGCACTCGGCGCTCGCGGCAAGGGTGCCTGCACCGGCAAGTTTCCCTAGAAAGCGTAGGGCAGAGCCATACAAAGCCAAGAGTCGAGTAAAGGAAGTAACACAGCAATTTTTTGCCTAAAATAGAGTTATATTACAAAAATAACTTGTCGCGCCTCTAATAAAGTGTTCCCATGACATGACTGGCAGCGAGAAGAAAAGAAGAAAACGGACAGCCTAATCTACGCGACCGCCGTCAACCCTTTTGACCTCGTTCACCCTGTCCACAATGGGTGCGACGAGGGCCTTAAGTGCGTCAAGATCAGCGTCCGCCGGCAGCCTCTTGAGGACGTTGGTGAGGTTGAGGCCCGGATTGCGGAAGGCCACCTTCACCAGCACCTTCTCCAGAACTCCGGCACAAATCGAGCGTGACTCGTCGGCCAACTGCTTTGGGATCCATTCCCGGAGTTGCTGGAGCGCCGCCGCCACGCCTTTGAATAACAGAGTGAGCTTGGCGCTGGGTTGGAGTTCCTCGTCGGAAGAGTACCCGAAGCCTTCCACCCCGGGGTTATAGCATGCATGCTAGAGGTCGAGTGTCCGTCCTTTTGCTTCTCTTTCGTTCGCAGGTGTGACGCCCCCGATTTGATCGTACACTAATCATGCACGCAAATGTGTACGATCAAGATCAGGAACTCACGGGAAGATATCACAACACAACTCTACAAATAAAATAAGTCATACAAGCATCATAATACAAGCCAGGGCCTCGAGGGCTCGAATACAAATGCTCGATCATAGACGAGTCAGCGGAAGCAACAATATCTGAGTACAGACATAAGTTAAACAAGTTGCCTTAAGAAGGCTAGCACAAACTGGGATACAGATCGAAAGAGGCGCAGGCCTCCTGCCTGGGATCCTCCTAAACTACTCCAGGTCGTCGTCAGCGGGCTGCACGTAGTAGAGGCACCTCCGGTGTAGTAGGGGTCGTCGTCGACGGTGGCGTCTGGCTCCTGAACTCCAGCATCTGGTTGCGACAACCAGGAAGAAAGGAATAGGGGAAAAAAGGGGGAGAAAGCAACCGTGAGTACTCATCCAAAGTACTCGCAAGCAAGGAACTACACTACATATGCATGGGTATATGTGTAAGGAGGCCATATCAGTGGACTGAACTGCAGAATGCCAGAATAAGAGGGGGATAGCTAATCCTGTCGAAGACTACGCTTCTGGCAGCCTCCGTCTTGCAGCATGTAGGAGAGAGTAGATTGAAGTCCTCCAAGTAGCGTCTTCAAGTAGCATCTCCAAGCAGCATCGCATAGCATAACCCTACCCGGCGATCCTCTCCTCGTCGCCCTGTAGAAAAGCGATCACCGGGTTGTCTGTGGAACTTGGAAGGGTGTGTTTTATTAAGTATCCGGTTCTAGTTGTCATAAGGTCAAGGTACAACTCCAAGTCGTCCTGTTACCGAAGATCACGGCTATTCGAATAGATTAAACTTCCATGCAGGGGTGCACCACATAGCCCAACACGCTCGATCCCATTTGGCCGGACACACTTTCCTGGGTCATGCCCGGCCGCGGAAGATCAACACGTCGCAGCCCCACCTAGGCAAAACAGAGAGGCCAGCACGCCGGTCTAAACCTAAGCGCGCAGGGGTCTGGGCCCATCGCCCTGAGCACACCTGCACGTTGCGAGGGCGGCCGAAAGCAGACCTAGCCTAGTGGCATTCCAGTCCAATTCGGCGCGCGCCGCTCCGTCGCTGACGTCTGAAGTGCTTCGGCTGATACCACGACGTCGGGATACCCATAACTACTCCCACGTAGATGGTTAGTGCGTATAGGCTCGTAGCCAGACTCAGATCAAATACCAAGATCTCGTTAAGCGTGTTAAGTGTCCGCGAACGCCGAACAGGGCCAGGCCCACCTCTCTCCTAGGCGGTCTCAACCTGCCCTGTCGCTCCGCCACAAAAGATCCACACAGAGGGCCGTCGGGACAAAGGTCCTTTCAGCCCCCAATCCGTGAATCACTCGCGGGTACTCTTCGAGCTGACCCGACTTTAGTCACCATCTGTATAGTATGTATGTATAGTATATACCCGTGATCACCTCCCAGGTGATCACGGCCCGATAGTATAGCAAGGCAGACTGACAAGAATGTAGGGCCGATGATGGTAAACTAGCATCCTATACTAAGCATTTAGGATTGCAGGTAAGGTATCAACAGGTGTAGCAACAATGACAGGCTATGCATCAGAATAGGATCAACGGAAAGCAGTAACATGCTACACTACTCTAATGCAAGCAGTATAGATAAGAATAGGCGATATCTGGTGATCAAGGGGGGGGCTTGCCTGGTTGCTCAGACAAGGAGGGGTCGTCGGTGACGTAGTCGTACTCGGTGGCATCAGCGTCGGTCTCGTAGTCTACCGGAGATAAGAGGGGGAAGAAACAATGAATACAATGCAAACATAAACACGACGATGCGTGACGTGACAATGAGCGGTGCTAGGTGTGCCCTAACGTGGTATGAGGTGGTACCGGTTAAGGGGGGAAACATCCGGGAAAGTATTCCCGGTGTTTCGTGTTTTCGGGCAGAGGAGCCGGAGGGGGAAAGTTGCGGGTTCGATAGGTTAGGGGGGTGTGGTGGACGAACGGACTGCGTATCCGGAATCGTCTCGTCGTTCTGAGCAACTTTCACGTTGAAAATATTTTAATCCGAGTTACGGATTAAAAGATATGATTTCTAAAAGATTTTAACAATTTTGGAATTTAATTATTTATTTAATTAATTCGAAAAAAATGTAATTATGACGTCAGCATGATGTCATGCTGACGTCAGCAGTCAACAGGGGTTGACTGAGTCAACCCTGACAGGTGGGTCCCGTTCGTCATACACTGTTAACTAATTAACCTAATTAAGTTTAATTAACAGTAGTTAATTAGGTTAATTAGTTATTAGGTTAATTAATCTTAATTAGTTAAACTAAACAAGATTAGATAAGTTAATTAATTAGTTAATTAGTTAGTTAATTAATTAATTAATTAATTAATTAATTTTATTATTAATTTATTTATTATATTTTTTTTAATTCTCCCTTTTTTTTGTAATCGTTCTGGGGCTGGGGCCCCCATGTCATTGGCCAGAGGGCCATAGCGGGTTACGGGCGCTGGGTGCTGGGTCACGGGCGTGCGGTTTTCGCCCGAACGGCGAGCGGTGCGGGGCTAGCGGCAGGGAGGCGGCGACGGGCAGCAGTGGAGGCAGGGCGGCGCTAAGCAGCCGCGGTGGCGGCAGGTGCAGCGGTGCGAGCGCCGGATGGCGCGAGCGCCGGACGGAGCTGCGGGACAGGGAGGAGGAGGACCGGGACGTGGGGGCGTGGTGCGGTGTGGCGAGGGCGGCCCAGAGCATGAGCTCCGGCAC
>NC_041388.1:368115712-368122108 GCF_002162155.2 Triticum dicoccoides | reverse complement strand
GACATTTTGCACGGTCATGATAGTAAGGTGTGTCAAAGGGTAGCCTGTCAGATATGTCGGCAACAACATCGATACCAAGGGCGAGGGACGAAGAGAACCATTTTCCTGCTCGTTGAACGAGGCGGGCCAATAGGCAAAGTTCTCGTCCATCGGTGGTTACCGGAATGTTTTCAACAATAGTAACAGGGTCTTGCTGACAGAGTTGTACACCGAGGGGTTTACATAAGCAGGAGAACATTACTGCTTAGATCATATAGATCACAAGAAAGGTTAAACAAAACAATGGAAAGGAAAAAGTGATCATCAGATCAAATAGAACAATGGAAAGGAAAATGTTTATACACCTATTTCAGGGGTATATCCTTCCCAAGGACAAGCAGAACATGATAACCATGACATGATATTAAGTAGAAAAGCCTCTAGGTGAGGGGAGAGAAATTTTCATGACATTATCCATACAACGGTGTTTGGATAATTGAGCAAGAAATGTTTAGCCTTGGGCTTCAAATGTTCTTGTTGAAACATCAGAGTACCATAGACATGCTTCGAGATAGAATTGACATGGTCTTCAGGTGAAGATCAAACTTTGGAAACACGAAGGATCCATCAGGAATAACTTGTAGAATAAGTCTTACAATTTCCTCATGGACGAATGGATAACCCTGCTGAAAAGGAATCTATAATGATAGGTCCTCCAGCCGGGGGGGGGGGTGCTAGGTATGACATCATGCTACCGGGTCATCAAGGATCAACATCATAACTCTCTGAAAGTTGTCCCAACCATCATATCTGACCGAGATTCAGATCCGATTGGTGTCAGGATACCTGAGACTCAGGATGTCCGAGAAGAAAAGGCGCAACACAAATCGATGAAATGGCATTGCAAGCTTCTCGGGAAATGAACTATGGGAGCGGGTTTCTGAAGCAATAGTCCACCATTAAACCAAGGAGAGGACAAGGAGGTGTCTGGTGAACTCAACGGCAATTCACCGAGATTCCCGAAAGATGGATTTCCACCATTAAGTGCACAAGGGGATAACATTTGTCAGATCAAATGATATAAGGAAGTATGCTCGAGGGAAACATACACACGTAAACATTGGTTGAAAGGTGCGCCCGATGGGTTGGGTTGCACGGCCAATGTCAGAATGGTGATTCAATAATCGATAGTCTAAGAATTTCACTTCAAAGCAAGAGGCTTGCTAGAAGGGCAGAATTCAAACATCACCGTTCACTTGTTGGTACACCGGTTGGAAGCAACACGGGGACCAAGAAAGAATGGTGATGGTGAGAAGCGTCTCAATACCAAGAATTTCTTAAGAGGTGGAGCAGTCCTCACAACATCCTTGATATTAACAGATGGTAATACTCCAAGGTAAAGAAGAACAAATGCTGGATAGCAGGGATCTCAAGGTATAACACCAAACATGAACAAGCTTGTGTTGGTGGGAGGGCAGTAAAGTGGTCGACGATAATACAATTCATCGAGGGCAAGGATGGTATGTCTCATCATGAATTCAATTGATATCCTGGATGAGCTCAGAATGTTGATGATCACGACACCTTTGTCGCGAGAGTTCATGAAGATGTAATCGATCGGTAACGACATCAAGTCGAGTAATGATGAAGTGAAAGGTTATTGGAACCAAGGGTACGACACAAACTCGAAACCAAGCTTGTTGTTCAAGGCGAAATGATATGACGATGAGGATCGACATAAGGTTAGTTCATCGTCGAAAATTGGTGCTCCGAGAATAAGGACCAGGTAGCACAGTTAGAATCGTCACGACAATGATATAGCCAAATAGGCTAGGAATGGCGTGATCGGGTACAAACTCGTACTTATAGAAGCTTACTGAAGAGTTGTTGAACCGAAGAGCGGACTCCGTTCAGTTATCGGTGTCTTTGAGTGTTCAATAACTTAGAGCCCGCGAAAAATTGGAATCAGTGGGAAGGTAGCACTTGATGAAGAACTCATAAGGAGTTATGCAGTTCCATGATAATCTCGAGATACCAGGGGGGTAATACTCGACACAAGATCAAAGTAAAGGTGGGACTGGTGTATTGATCCATAGAAGACAATTGTTTAAACTTGTCCGAGAAATGAGATCAAAGAAGAACAATCATGGTCGGAACCACGGTTGCAAGGGATCAATTCACAGATAACATATGTTAGTTATCAAGGAAATAGTTATTATTACAAGAAGCTTCCATGATAGGATATACATCGCGTCCATGGGCATGAACAAAAAGTTCAAGGTCGACTCCGACTTCTCCAATGCATAACCTTTCATCCACTTCTCGCATTCGATTAAGTTGCAGTGTTGAAATTTTATCTGGCGAAGCACCAGAAGAGTATGACTCGTGAAAACTTTCGGGTTCACACGGTCTAGAGAAAGCATATGTTCAACCCTTAGTGGCTTCTTAGAAACATATACCACAATTTTCAAGAGTAAATAACACAAGCCCGAAAGCAGAGTATGGTTGGCCAAGCGGAGGATGCAACTTAACAAAGGCATTAGGTATCAGGGGAAGAACTCACAAAGTGATCAATGTGAAGGACACTGTCGGATAATAATCCAACAAAGGACTTGATGGTCCACAAGGGATCTGACGTGAGCATCGGTACTCAACTAGAGGAAGAAGAGTGCAAGGAGATCAAATTATAGAAACAACTGACTAACTCAATTGTCAAATGCAAAGGAATTATGATTTCCAAATCAAGGGATCAGAAGCAATGCTCTGATTAGGGATGGATAAGTTGAATAGCCTTAGGGTACAATCAACGACAATTGGATTGGTCGAGAACCAATTCCAGTTAAAAGAATGGCAGCTCAGCCGGAAAGGTAATTTATAAGGATCAATGATGTTTGCGGGTATTCGCAAACATATTGAGTCAACAGACTCAAAATGATAATGACAAGGAATGTTATTAAGACTACGAGACTTATGGGATTAACCATAATGCAAGCAAGCAAGAATTTCAAGAGCCAAGGCTCCAGAGGATTTTCGGAAGATCGAATAATATTTTGAAGACTTTTGTGAAACACATGAACAACTGGGGATAAGCGGATACTCGACAAGTGCAAGAGTTATCCATAGGGGTATTCAGGTGACAAGGAATTGCAAGACAGTAGGCACAAGATATTCTCGGATCAATAGAGAGAATTTCGGGGTATCTTGTAATAACAAGACCAACTGGGAATAAAAGTAAGAACGTCAAGTGTATGTATTTATCCATAGGGATATTTCGATGGTAGGGAATTGCAAAAGCAACGGACACAAAGTCTCAAAAGAGTTTCGGCGAGTAACTTCGAAATCTTCTGGTGCAGTCGGCGATCACCTGGACTGAAGGGGCTCTCCGGGAGAAAGTATTTTCGAGAACCTAAAGTCAGATTTTAGTAGAAATCGTTTAACCCGAGTAGAAGAGAGTTTAGAGTCCCAGAGTAAAGGTCGAGGAGTAAAAGATCCTACTACAACCCAATGGCGACGTGGGCCCATGGGCCGCACAGCCATGTTAGTAAAAGTTTTGTAAAGTCTAGACTCGACTTCGGCCAAGGAGTTGGAAGGGGGATTCCTACAGGCAGTCGGCTCTGATACCAACTTGTGACGCCCCCGATTTGATCGTACACTAATCATGCACGCAAATGTGTACGATCAAGATCAGGAACTCACGGGAAGATATCACAACACAACTCTACAAATAAAATAAGTCATACAAGCATCATAATACAAGCCAGGGCCTCGAGGGCTCGAATACAAATGCTCGATCATAGACGAGTCAGCGGAAGCAACAATATCTGAGTACAGACATAAGTTAAACAAGTTGCCTTAAGAAGGCTAGCACAAACTGGGATACAGATCGAAAGAGGCGCAGGCCTCCTGCCTGGGATCCTCCTAAACTACTCCAGGTCGTCGTCAGCGGGCTGCACGTAGTAGAGGCACCTCCGGTGTAGTAGGGGTCGTCGTCGACGGTGGCGTCTGGCTCCTGAACTCCAGCATCTGGTTGCGACAACCAGGAAGAAAGGAATAGGGGAAAAAAAAGGGGGAGAAAGCAACCGTGAGTACTCATCCAAAGTACTCGCAAGCAAGGAACTACACTACATATGCATGGGTATATGTGTAAGGAGGCCATATCAGTGGACTGAACTGCAGAATGCCAGAATAAGAGGGGGATAGCTAATCCTGTCGAAGACTACGCTTCTGGCAGCCTCCGTCTTGCAGCATGTAGGAGAGAGTAGATTGAAGTCCTCCAAGTAGCGTCTTCAAGTAGCATCTCCAAGCAGCATCGCATAGCATAACCCTACCCGGCGATCCTCTCCTCGTCGCCCTGTAGAAAAGCGATCACCGGGTTGTCTGTGGAACTTGGAAGGGTGTGTTTTATTAAGTATCCGGTTCTAGTTGTCATAAGGTCAAGGTACAACTCCAAGTCGTCCTGTTACCGAAGATCACGGCTATTCGAATAGATTAAACTTCCATGCAGGGGTGCACCACATAGCCCAACACGCTCGATCCCATTTGGCCGGACACACTTTCCTGGGTCATGCCCGGCCGCGGAAGATCAACACGTCGCAGCCCCACCTAGGCAAAACAGAGAGGCCAGCACGCCGGTCTAAACCTAAGCGCGCAGGGGTCTGGGCCCATCGCCCTGAGCACACCTGCACGTTGCGAGGGCGGCCGAAAGCAGACCTAGCCTAGTGGCATTCCAGTCCAATTCGGCGCGCGCCGCTCCGTCGCTGACGTCTGAAGTGCTTCGGCTGATACCACGACGTCGGGATACCCATAACTACTCCCACGTAGATGGTTAGTGCGTATAGGCTCGTAGCCAGACTCAGATCAAATACCAAGATCTCGTTAAGCGTGTTAAGTGTCCGCGAACGCCGAACAGGGCCAGGCCCACCTCTCTCCTAGGCGGTCTCAACCTGCCCTGTCGCTCCGCCACAAAAGATCCACACAGAGGGCCGTCGGGACAAAGGTCCTTTCAGCCCCCAATCCGTGAATCACTCGCGGGTACTCTTCGAGCTGACCCGACTTTAGTCACCATCTGTATAGTATGTATGTATAGTATATACCCGTGATCACCTCCCAGGTGATCACGGCCCGATAGTATAGCAAGGCAGACTGACAAGAATGTAGGGCCGATGATGGTAAACTAGCATCCTATACTAAGCATTTAGGATTGCAGGTAAGGTATCAACAGGTGTAGCAACAATGACAGGCTATGCATCAGAATAGGATCAACGGAAAGCAGTAACATGCTACACTACTCTAATGCAAGCAGTATAGATAAGAATAGGCGATATCTGGTGATCAAGGGGGGGGCTTGCCTGGTTGCTCAGACAAGGAGGGGTCGTCGGTGACGTAGTCGTACTCGGTGGCATCAGCGTCGGTCTCGTAGTCTACCGGAGATAAGAGGGGGAAGAAACAATGAATACAATGCAAACATAAACACGACGATGCGTGACGTGACAATGAGCGGTGCTAGGTGTGCCCTAACGTGGTATGAGGTGGTACCGGTTAAGGGGGGAAACATCCGGGAAAGTATTCCCGATGTTTCGTGTTTTCGGGCAGAGGAGCCGGAGGGGGAAAGTTGCGGGTTCGATAGGTTAGGGGGGTGTGGTGGACGAACGGACTGCGTATCCGGAATCGTCTCGTCGTTCTGAGCAACTTTCACGTTGAAAATATTTTAATCCGAGTTACGGATTAAAAGATATGATTTTTAAAAGATTTTAACAATTTTGGAATTTAATTATTTATTTAATTAATTCGAAAAAAATGTAATTATGACGTCAGCATGATGTCATGCTGACGTCAGCAGTCAACAGGGGTTGACTGAGTCAACCCTGACAGGTGGGTCCCGTTCGTCATACACTGTTAACTAATTAACCTAATTAAGTTTAATTAACAGTAGTTAATTAGGTTAATTAGTTATTAGGTTAATTAATCTTAATTAGTTAAACTAAACAAGATTAGATAAGTTAATTAATTAGTTAATTAGTTAGTTAATTAATTAATTAATTAATTAATTAATTTTATTATTAATTTATTTATTATATATTTTTTTAATTCTCCCTTTTTTTTTGTAATCGTTTTGGGGCTGGGGCCCCCATGTCATTGGCCAGAGGGCCATAGCGGGTTACGGGCGCTGGGTGCTGGGTCACGGGCGTGCGGTTTTCGCCCGAACGGCGAGCGGTGCGGGGCTAGCGGCAGGGAGGCGGCGACGGGCAGCAGTGGAGGCAGGGCGGCGCTAAGCAGCCGCGGTGGCGGCAGGTGCAGCGGTGCGAGCGCCGGATGGCGCGAGCGCCGGACGGAGCTGCGGGACAGGGAGGAGGAGGACCGGGACGTGGGGGCGTGGTGCGGTGTGGCGAGGGCGGCCCAGAGCATGAGCTCCGGCAC
>NC_041388.1:368107536-368115018 GCF_002162155.2 Triticum dicoccoides | reverse complement strand
TTAGCTGTTTAGCTTTTCTCTTTTGTATTTTCTTATTTATTTTACCTTTTCTGTTTTAAATTTTAGACCCACATTATTTTACTTAGTATAATATGACAACAACTCCTAAAATAACGTTTCAAAATAACCCTCAGCCACAAAAGGTTTTAACCCAAAATAAATTAGTTTTATGTTTTATAAAATACCAAAGGCATTTAAAAATTGTTTTTGCTACCGTTTTATTTTCCTTTGAGCATTTAAACATTTTATAAAAATGTGGTTTCACCTCCATAATTACTTACGATTTATTTGACACAACCCGAACATTTTAGTTTTAATTTTTGAAAACTTTTGTTGTTTGCCTGATTTTAAATTTGAATTTGAATCGGTTTCGAACTAACTCGAGATTAGCAACTACAAACGAGGTGACGTGGCATCATTAGCAAAGGATCACTGTAGCTTAATTACCCGGGCGTCACAGCAGGGCTCGCATATCCTGGCCAGACTGCTTGAGGACGAAAAGGAGAAGAAGGGAGCGCCGACACCTGGGCCCCGGCAAGCCAGTATCGCTGGGGGCTGCGAGTGCCAAGAATCGTCCACGGCAAACCAGATTTGCCGGGGGCTGCAATATCAGATAAGTCTTTCATCCCTCATCATGCATCCTCTTATGGACTGGGGAATGCGAAACCGCGTTTCTTCCCGAAAACTGACGTGCTCCCTCAACTCTAGGCCCTGGGGCTCGTTCCCGGGGCCAAGTTTGGTCGTAGTCGCGGTAGCAAAGGGATGAAACGAGGAGACCGCACCCACCTCATTCCCGCCTCCGTCAAAGGCGTGAGAAAGGTCGAGCGACGTGGGAAGGCGACAGGGCCTGTTGCCGGGAGATGAAATGTCTGTCCGAGGGATACCAAGGATTTGCTCCTTGGCGTGGGTTCAACTCACGAGACAAATAACCCGGCAAGCATCCCCTTTTCATTAAAAAACATCCCACTCAGGTACAGTCCATAGAGGATGAAAAACATGAAAGAGAGGATTACAAGTTTTAGATACAGCTAAGGCCCGAAGGCTTACAAATTAAAAAGATAAGATGCCCGTAATCCCTTTCCTGTCCATCTCATCAGGAGGCAGGTCAAGGAGGCGAAAAGGGCAAAAGGAGCGCCTAGGCGAGCTACGGGTTCCAGAAGACACCAAGAGAACATCCCGGGGGCCGTCCGAAGGCTGGATGGCGATGGCAGCGCTGGAAGCGGGGCTCGAAGACGGGGCGGCAGGATGTCAGCATGCTGTCGAGGGCACCACGCCCTCGTACTCCGACCTGACGGCCTTGTCGCCAGCCCTCTTCCCCTTCCGCAGCCTCCCTACGCCAGCCGCCCAAGGAGACGACCCCGGGGAGTTCAAGGAGCCGGCGACACGGATGATGGGGTTGCCGGTGCCGCGAGAAGCGGCGCCCGACGCCTAGTCGGACCCGCCACCCCGCCGCCCGCTACCCTGATCGTCGCTGTCGCTCTCCTCCTCGTCACTCTCGCTCGAGGAGGAGCCTTCGCTATCGGAGGAGCTGTCCATGCAGCACTTCGCCCGAGTGCCGAAGCACCCGAAGACCTTGACGGAGAGGAGATCGCCCTCCATCAACTTAAAATGGAGGGTAAACCCCTCCATCAGGCTGTGGATACGGGCGAACGTCTTCCACCCTCGATCAAGATACATCACATTAGGGGCTGGGAATACAACGCGGACTCGCGTGCCACTGATCCCACAGCCCCTCATGTGCAGTCTCAGTGTCTCGGGCGGGTCCAACTCCATCCCGCTCGCAAACGGAGCTGGAAGCCAGAGGCGACGACGAGGCGCCCGGCGCAGCTTGACAAAGAACTCGCAAGGGTCGTCCCCTATATGGACCGCCGTGGGGGGAGGAGCCGCCGGCGGAGGCGAAGCTGGCGCGCCGCCCCGCCCGCCTCTTCCCCGAGCGCCTCGACCTCGTCCTCGACCTCGTCCGCGACCTCGCCCCCTCCCTCTTCCCCTTATGGCTGGCTCTGCCACCACGGGCGCGGGAGAGGGAGAGATGCGCTGTCTGGCGGCGACCCTCACCGCCACCGATGAAGGGCCTGGGTTCCCTTTCTCCATGGCGAATGAGAGAAAGGGGAGAAGAAGCTGAAGAAAGGAGAAGATGAGAGAGTGCGGGTTTCTGTGCTCCCCTCCCGCTCTTTATAAAGGAGCGAGGTGGGGGCTCGGCCACCCTGCTCAGCGAATCAAGGCACGGGAAGAGCAGGGAGTCGGGGCCAACCCGCTACCTCTGCTCGCGACGGCCCAGTTTCCCACTTCCACCGTCCGCGACCCCAAGCGCATGGGAGCCGCGTGGCGGGGATGCAGAACCAAGGCGACGGATGAGGCGGCCTCGCTCCGCCTCATGATTGCGGGGAGTGGACATCCCGAAAACCGCGCACCGGCCCCGTCCAGTAAATGCACCACGCCACCACGCCTACCTCCGTTTAGGGAGGAGGGCGTGAACCGTCCCCATCATCGTGGCATGACGCATGCTCGAGGGGCTTAGCCCCGCGCACGCCGCCCGCGTCACCCACGGCGCCGCGTTTGACGCGTGCCGTTCTGGGCGTGCGCGGTGGGAGCGGAGAGATATGCGGCGTGACCTAGGCCGCGCGTGCCCGTGCACTGTTTTGGGCCTGGCCCAACAGCGGTCGGCACCGTGTCTGGCCCAGGCCCGGGGGCTCCTGTCGGTGTACTAGAGTAGGGGTACCCTAGTACCCCGAACTTGTGCACGGGCGGTCGCAGCATCCCGCGGCAAGGCTTGCCGGGTGACCGCCAAGACCCTCCGTGGTTCCCTCGAAGACCATTCAAGAACAAAGTACTCAAACCAAGGCCCCGACAAGAGGAGCTTGCCAGGAAGGCCAACCCAGGCCCCGGCAAGAGGATCTTGCCGGGAAGAGACAAGACCCCGGTAAGAGGAGCTTGCCGAGAAGGCCACTCAAGGCATACCAAGAAAGCTTGCCGCGATGCGCCCTGCGTCCCGGCAAGGCCCGGTGAGCAACAAGCTCCCAAACACGACAAGACGACGACCGCGGCAAGGAGCTTGCCGCGGGAAAGCCCCACTTCGTGCCCGCGCTCCAGCACACCTGCTAACATGTCGCTCTAGGACTCTCCCAAGCACACGTGGCAGGAGGCCAGGCAGCTAGGGGTACGCGGTGGCAAGCGGAGATGAAGAGAAGGCCATCATGGCAAATGGTGGCGCTCCTAACGGTCACTTTTTGCACTGTTTAGGCAACTCAGACAGGCATTCAATGACCTTGTCCCCTGCCGTCAGAATTAGGTAGGGTGCACTGTCTCCACAGTAGCGGTAGCTGACCTACCGCATCCTTTTCCATTTTTACCCTTCTAGTCTACGTTGCCACCTGTCGGTGACCCCTTGAGAGTATAAAAGGAGGCCCAAGCGCAACGTAGAAGGGGGTTCGGCTAGTTCGGCTCATTCGAAACACTAGGAACACTCTCACGCTCGGTCTGGTAGCGTCCATCGCTCCTGAGCAAGAATTCAATACACACAAACAAGCAGCAGTAGGGTTTTACGCATCCGTGCGGCCCGAAGCTGGGTAAAACTGCTCGTGTGTACCGCCTCGATCTGGTCTTTGCTCGATCTCCGCCCCCCTCCGAACCGAAAGGGGCTCCGTCCCCATAGGTGTTGGTGGATCAGTTTCCCCGACACTTGTAAAGCTAGTTAAACTCTAGTGTAGAATTACATGAACTAGCTTGTAGAGCTAGTTCAAATCTAGTGTGAAATTATGTGTACTATGTTATAGAGCAAGTTCAACTCTAGTGTATAATTATTTGAACTAGCTTGTAGACCTAGTTCAACTCTAGTGTAAAATTATTTCTACTAGGTTATAGAGCTAGTTCACCTCTAGTGTAAAACTATTTGAACTAGACTGTAGAGCTAGTTCAACTCTAGTGTAAAACCATTTGTACTAGGTTATAGAGCTAGTTCTACTCTAGTGTAAAATTATTTGTACTAGGTTATAGAGCTAGTTCTACTCTAGTGCAAAATTATTTGAACTAGCTTGTAGAGCTTGTTTAACTCTACAAGCTTGTATAGCTAGTTCAACTCTAGTGTAAAATTATTTGAACTAGCTTGTAGAGCTAGTTCAACTCCAGTGTAAAATTATTTGAACTAGGTTATAGATCTAGTTCAACTTTAGTGTAAAATTATTTGAACTAGCTTGTAGAGCTAGTTCAACTCTAGTGTAAAATTATTTGTACTAGGTTATAGAGCTAGTTCTACTCTAGTGTAAAATTATTTGAACTAGCTTGTATAGCTAGTTCAAATCTAGTGTAAAATTATTTGAACTAGCTTGTAGAGCTAGTTCAACTCTAGTGTAAAATTATTTGTTCTATGTTATAGAGCTAGTTCAACTCTAGTGTAGATTTATTTATACTAGGTTATAGAGCTAATTCAACTCTAGTGTAAAATTATTTGAACTAGCTTGTAGAGCTAGTTCAAATCTATGTTGAAATTATTTGTACTATGTTATAGAGCTAGTTTAACTCTAGTGTAAAATTATTTGAACTAGCTTGTAGAGCTAGTTCCACTCTAGTGTAAAATTATTTATACTAGGTCATAGAGCTAGTTCAACTCTAGTGTAAAACTATTTGAACTAGACTGTGGAGCTAGTTCAACTCTAGTGTAAAATCATTTGTACTAGGTTATAGAGCTAGTTCAACTCTAGTGTAAATTTATTTGTACTAGGTTATAGAGCATCTTCTACTCTAGTGAAAAATTATTTGAACTAGCTTGTAGGGCTTGTTCAAATGTACAAGCTCTACAAGCTAGTTCAACTCTGGTGTAAAATTATTTGAACTAGCTTGTAGAGCTAGTTCAATTCTAATGTAAAATTATTTGAACTAGGTTATAGATCTTGTTCAACTTTAGTTTAAAATTATTTGAACTAGCTCGTAGAGCTAGTTCAACTCTGGTGTAAAATTATTTGAACTAGATTATTGAGCTATTTCAACTCTACTGTAAAATTATTTGTACTAGGTTATAGAGCTAGTTCAACTCTAGTCTAAAATTATTTGTACTAGGTTATAGAGCTAGTTCTACTCTAGTACAAAATTATTTAAACTACCTTGTAGAGCTAGTTCAACTCTAGTGTAAAATTATTTGAACTAGCTTGTAGAGCTAGTTCGAATCTAGTCTGAAATTATGTGTACTATCTTATAGAGCTAGTTCAACTCTAGTGTAAAATAATTTGAACTAGCTTGTAGAGCTAGTTCAAATCTAGTGTAAAATTATTTGAACTAGCTTGTAGAGCTAGTTCAACTCTACTGTAAAATTATTTGTACTAGGTTATAGAGCTAGTTCAACTCTAGTGTAAAATTATTTGTACTAGGTTATAGAGCTAGTTCTACTCTAGTACACAAATATTTAAACTACATTATAGAGCTAGTTCAACTCTAGTGTAAAATTATTTGAACTAGCTTGTAGAGCTAGTTCAAATCTAGTCTAAAATTATGTGTACTATCTTATAGAGCTAGTTCAACTCTAGTGTAAAATAATTTGAACTAGCTTGTAGAGCTAGTTCAACTCTAGTGTAAAATTAGTTGAACTAGCTTGTAGAGCTAGTTCAACTCTAGTGTGAATTTTTTTGTACCAGGTTATTGAGAGCTAGTTCAACACTAGTGTAAAATTATTTGAACTAGCTTGTAGAGCTACTTCAACACTAGTGTAAAATTATTTGAACTAGCCTGTAGAGCTAGTTCAACTCTAGTGTAAAATTATTTGAACTATCTTGTAGAGCTAGTTCAACTCTAGTGTAGAATTACATGAACTAGCTTGTAGAGCTAGTTAAAATCTAGTGTGAAATTATGTGTACTATGTTATAGAGCAAGTTCAACTCTAGTGTAAAATTGTTTGTACTAGGTTATAGAGCTAGTTCAACTCTAGTCTAAAATTATTTGTACTAGCTTATAGAGCTAGTTCAACTCTAGTACACAAATATTTAAACTACATTATAGAGCTAGTTCAACTCTAGTGTAAAATTATTTGAACTAGCTTGTAGAGCTAGTTCAAATCTAGTCTAAAATTATGTGTACTATCTTATAGAGCTAGTTCAACTCTAGTGTAAAATAATTTGAGCTAGCTTGTAGAGCTAGTTCAACTCTAGCGTAAAATTATTTGAACTAGCTTGTAGAGCTAGTTCAACTCTAGTGTGAATTTTTTTGTACCAGGTTATTGAGATCTAGTTCAACACTAGTGTAAAATAATTTGAACTAGCTTGTAGAGCTACTTCAACACTAGTGTAAAATTATTTGAACTAGCCTGTAGAGCTAGTTCAACTCTAGTGTAAAATTATTTGAACTATCTTGTAGAGCTGGTTCAACTCTAGTGTAGAATTACATGAACTAGCTTGTAGAGCTAGTTCAAATCTAGTGTGAAATTATGTGTACTATGTTATAGAGCAAGTTCAACTCTAGTGTAAAATTATTTAAACTAGATTGTAGACCTAGTTCAACTCTAGTGTAAAATTATTTCTACTAGGTTATAGAGCTAGTTCAACTCTAGTGTAAAACTATTTGAACTAGACTGTAGAGCTAGTTCAACTCTAGTGTAAAATCATTTGTACTAGGTTATAGAGCTAGTTCTACTCTAGTGTAAAATTATTTGTACTAGGTTATAGAGCTAGTTCTACTCTAGTGCAAAATTATTTGAACTAGCTTGTAGAGCTTGTTCAACTCTAGAGTAAAATTATTTGTACCAGGTTATAGAGCTAGTTCTACTCTAGTGTAAAATTATTTGAACTAGCTTCTATAGCTAGTTCAAATCTAGTGTAAAATTATTTGAACTAGCTTGTAGAGCTAGTTCAACTCTAGTGTAAAATTATTTGTTCTATGTTATAGAGCTAGTTCAACTCTAGTGTAAATTTATTTATACTAGGTTATAGAGCTAGTTCAACTCTAGTGTAAAATTATTTGAACTAGCTTGTAGAGCTAGTTCAAATCTAGTGTGAAATTATGTGTACTATGTTATAGAGCTAGTTCAACTCTAGTGTAAAATTATTTGAACTAGCTTGTAGAGCTAGTTCCACTCTAGTGTAAAATTATTTGTACTAGGTTATAGAGCTAGTTCAACTCTAGTGTAAAACTATTTGAACTAGACTGTGGAGCTAGTTAAACTCTATTGTAAAATCATTTGTACTAGGTTATAGAGCTAGTTCAACTCTAGTGTAAATTTATTTGTACTAGGTTATAGAGCATTTTCTACTCTAGTGAAAAATTATTTGAACTAGCTTGTAGGGTTTGTTCAAATCTACAAGCTTGTATAGCTAGTTCAACTCTAGTGTAAAATTATTTGAACCAGCTTGTAGAGGTAGTTCAACTCTAATGTAAAATTATTTGAACTAGGTTATAGATCTTGTTCAACTTTAGTTTAAAATTATTTGAACTAGCTTGTAGAGCTAGTTCAAATCTAGTGTAAAATTATTTGAACTAGCTTGTAGAGCTAGTTCAACTCTA
>NC_041388.1:368105462-368107441 GCF_002162155.2 Triticum dicoccoides | reverse complement strand
TAAAATTATTTGTTCTATGTTATAGAGCTAGTTCAACTCTAGTGTAGATTTATTTATACTAGGTTATAGAGCTAATTCAACTCTAGTGTAAAATTATTTGAACTAGCTTGTAGAGCTAGTTCAAATCTATGTTGAAATTATTTGTACTATGTTATAGAGCTAGTTTAACTCTAGTGTAAAATTATTTGAACAAGCTTGTAGAGCTAGTTCCACTCTAGTGTAAAATTATTTATACTAGGTCATAGAGCTAGTTCAACTCTAGTGTAAAACTATTTGAACTAGACTGTGGAGCTAGTTCAACTCTAGTGTAAAATCATTTGTACTTGGTTATAGAGCTAGTTCAACTCTAGTGTAAATTTATTTGTACTAGGTTATAGAGCATGTTCTACTCTAGTGAAAAATTATTTGAACTAGCTTGTAGGGCTTGTTCAAATGTACAAGCTTGTATAGCTAGTTCAACTGTGGTGTAAAATTATTTGAACTAGCTTGTAGAGCTAGTTCAATTCTAATGTAAAATTATTTGAACTAGGTTATAGATCTTGTTCAACTTTAGTTTAAAATTATTTGAACTAGCTCGTAGAGCTAGTTCAACTCTGGTGTAAAATTATTTGAACTAGATTATTGAGCTATTTCAACTCTACTGTAAAATTATTTGTACTAGGTTATAGAGCTAGTTCAACTCTAGTCTAAAATTATTTGTACTAGGTTATAGAGCTAGTTCTACTCTAGTACAAAATTATTTAAACTACCTTGTAGAGCTAGTTCAACTCTAGTGTAAAATTATTTGAACTAGCTTGTAGAGCTAGTTCGAATCTAGTCTGAAATTATGTGTACTATCTTATAGAGCTAGTTCAACTCTAGTGTAAAATAATTTGAACTAGCTTGTAGAGCTAGTTCAAATCTAGTGTAAAATTATTTGAACTAGCTTGTAGAGCTAGTTCAACTCTACTGTAAAATTATTTGTACTAGGTTATAGAGCTAGTTCAACTCTAGTGTAAAATTATTTGTACTAGGTTATAGAGCTAGTTCTACTCTAGTACACAAATATTTGAACTACATTATAGAGCTAGTTCAACTCTAGTGTAAAATTATTTGAACTAGCTTGTAGAGCTAGTTCAAATCTAGTCTAAAATTATGTGTACTATCTTATAGAGCTAGTTCAACTCTAGTGTAAAATAATTTGAACTAGCTTGTAGAGCTAGTTCAACTCTAGTGTAAAATTAGTTGAACTAGCTTGTAGAGCTAGTTCAGCTCTAGTGTGAATTTTTTTGTACCAGGTTATTGAGAGCTAGTTCAACACTAGTGTAAAATTATTTGAACTAGCTTGTAGAGCTACTTCAACACTAGTGTAAAATTATTTGAACTAGCCTGTAGAGCTAGTTCAACTCTAGTGTAAAATTATTTGAACTATCTTGTAGAGCTAGTTCAACTCTAGTGTAGAATTACATGAACTAGCTTGTAGAGCTAGTTAAAATCTAGTGTGAAATTATGTGTACTATGTTATAGAGCAAGTTCAACTCTAGTGTAAAATTATTTGTACTAGGTTATAGAGCTAGTTCAACTCTAGTCTAAAATTATTTGTACTAGCTTATAGAGCTAGTTAAACTCTAGTACACAAATATTTAAACTACATTATAGAGCTAGTTCAACTCTAGTGTAAAATTATTTGAACTAGCTTGTAGAGCTAGTTCAAATCTAGTCTAAAATTATGTGTACTATCTTATAGAGCTAGTTCAACTCTAGTGTAAAATAATTTGAGCTAGCTTGTAGAGCTAGTTCAACTCTAGTGTAAAATTATTTGAACTAGCTTGTAGAGCTAGTTCAACTCTAGTGTGAATTTTTTTGTACCAGGTTATTGAGATCTAGTTCAACACTAGTGTAAAATAATTTGAACTAGCTTGTAGAGCTACTTCAACACTAGTGTAAAATTATTTGAACTAGCCTGTAGAGCTAGTTCAACTCTAGTGTAAAATTATTTG
>NC_041388.1:368100469-368105028 GCF_002162155.2 Triticum dicoccoides | reverse complement strand
AGGTTATAGAGCTAGTTCTACTCTAGTGTAAAATTATTTGAACTAGCTTCTATAGCTAGTTCAAATCTAGTAAAATTATTTGAACTAGCTTGTAGAGCTAGTTCAACTCTAGTGTAAAATTATTTGTTCTATGTTATAGAGCTAGTTCAACTCTAGTGTAAATTTATTTATACTAGGTTATAGAGCTAGTTCAACTCTAGTGTAAAATTATTTGAACTAGCTTGTAGAGCTAGTTCAAATCCAGTGTGAAATTATGTGTACTATGTTATAGCGCTAGTTCAACTCTAGTGTAAAATTATTTGAACTAGCTTGTAGAGCTAGTTCCACTCTAGTGTAAAATTATTTGTACTAGGTTATAGAGCTAGTTCAACTCTAGTGTAAAACTATTTGAACTAGACTGTGGAGCTAGTTAAACTCTATTGTAAAATCATTTGTACTAGGTTATAGAGCTAGTTCAACTCTAGTGTAAAATTATTTGAACCAGCTTGTAGAGGTAGTTCAACTCTAATGTAAAATTATTTGAACTAGGTTATAGATCTTGTTCAACTTTAGTTTAAAATTATTTGAACTAGCTTGTAGAGCTAGTTCAAATCTAGTGTAAAATTATTTGAACTAGCTTGTAGAGCTAGTTCAACTCTACTGTAAAATTATTTGTACTAGGTTATAGAGCTAGTTCAACTCTAGTCTAAAATTATTTGTACTAGGTTATAGAGCTAGTTCTAGTCTAGTACACATATATTTAAACTACATTGTAGAGCTAGTTCAACTCTAGTGTAAAATTATTTGAACTAGCTTGTAGGGCTAGTTCAAATCTAGTCTGAAATTATGTGTACTATCTTATAGAGCTAGTTCAACTCTGGTGTAAAATAATTTGAACAAGCTTGTAGAGCTAGTTCAACTCTAGTGTAAAATTATTTGAACTAGCTTGTAGATCTAGTTCAACTCTAGTGTGAATTTTTTTGTACCAGGTTATTGAGAGCTAGTTCAACACTAGTGTAAAATTATTTGAACTAGCTTGTAGAGCTACTTCAACACTAGTGTAAAATTATTTGAACTAGCCTGTAGGGCTAGTTCAACTCTAGTGTAAAATTATTTGAACTATCTTGTAGAGCTAGTTCAACTCTAGTGTAGAATTACATGAACTAGCTTGTAGAGCTAGTTCAAATCTAGTGTGAAATTATGTGTACTATGTTATAGAGCAAGTTCAACTCTAGTGTAAAATTATTTAAACTAGCTTGTAGACCTAGTTCAACTCTAGTGTAAAATTATTTCTACTAGGTTATAGAGCTAGTTCAACTCTAGTGTAAAATCATTTGTACTAGGTTATAGAGCTAGTTCTACTCTAGTCTAAAATTATTTGTACTAGGTTATAGAGCTAGTTCTACTCTAGTGGAAAATTATTTGAACTAGCTTGTAGAGCTTGTTCAACTCTACAAGCTTGTATAGCTAGTTCAACTCTAGTGTAAAATTATTTGAACGAGCTTGTAGAGCTAGTTCAACTCTAGTGTAAAATTCTTTGAACTAGCTTGTAGAGCTAGTTCAACTCTAGTGTAAAATTACTTGAACTAGCTTGTAGAGCTAGTTCAACTCTAGTGTAAAATTATTTGTACTAGGTTAAAGAGCTAGTTCTACTCTAGTGTAAAATTATTTGAACTAGCTTGTATAGCTAGTTCAAATCTAGTGTAAAATTATTTGAACTAGCTTGTAGAGCTAGTTCAACTCTAGTGTAAAATTATTTGTTCTATGTTATAGATCTAGTTCAACTCTAGTGTAAATTTATTTATACTAGGTTATAGAGCTAGTTCAACTCTAGTGTAAAATTATTTGAACTAGCTTGTAGAGCTAGTTCAAATCTATGTTGAAATTATGTGTACTATGTTATAGAGCTAGTTTAACTCTAGTGTAAAATTATTTGAACTAGCTTGTAGAGCTAGTTCCACTCTAGTGTAAAATTATTTATACTAGGTCATAGAGCTAGTTCAACTCTAGTGTAAAACTATTCGAACTAGACTGTGGAGCTAGTTCAACTCTAGTGTAAAATCATTTGTACTAGGTTATAGAGCTAGTTCAACTCTAGTATAAATTTATTTGTACTAGGTTATAGAGCATATTCTACTCTAGTGAAAAATTATTTGAACTAGCTTGTAGGGCTTGTTCAAATGTACAAGCTTGTATAGCTAGTTCAACTCTGGTGTAAAATTATTTGAACTAGCTTGGAGATCTAGTTCAATTCTAATGTAAAATTATTTGAACTAGGTTACAGATCTTGTTCAGCTTTAGTTTAAAATTATTTGAACTAGCTCGTAGAGCTAGTTCAACTCTTGTGTAAAATTATTTGACATAGATTATTGAGCTATTTCAACTCTACTGTAAAATTATTTGTACTAGGTTATAGAGCTAGTTCAACTCTAGTCTAAAATTATTTGTACTAGGTTATAGAGCTAGTTCTACTCTAGTACAAAAATATTTAAACTACCTTGTAGAGCTAGTTCAACTCTAGTGTAAAATTATTTGAACTAGCTTGTAGAGCTAGTTCGAATCTAGTCTGAAATTATGTGTACTATCTTATAGAGCTAGTTCAACTCTAGTGTAAAATAATTTGAACTAGCTTGTAGAGCTAGTTCAAATCTAGTGTAAAATTATTTGAACTAGCTTGTAGAGCTAGTTCAACTCTAGTGTAAAATTATTTGAACTAGGTTATAGATCTAGTTCAACTTTAGTGTAAAACTATTTGAACTAGCTTGTAGAGCTAGTTCAACTCTAGTGTAAAATTCTTTGAACTAGCTTGTAGAGCTAGTTCAACTCTAGTGTAAAATTATTTGTACTAGGTTATAGAGCTAGTTCTACTCTAGTGTAAAATTATTTGAACTAGCTTGTATAGCTAGTTCAAATCTAGTGTAAAATTATTTGAACTAGCTTGTAGAGCTAGTTCAACTCTAGTGTAAAACTATTTGTTCTATGTTATAGAGCTAGTTCAACTCTAGTGTAAATTTATTTATACTAGGTTATAGAGCTAGTTCAAATCTAGTGTAAAATTATTTGAACTAGCTTGTAGAGCTAGTTCAACTCTATTGTAAAATTATTTGTACTAGGTTATAGAGCTAGTTCAACTCTAGTCTAAAATTATTTGTACTAGGTTATAGAGCTAGTTCTACTCTAGTACACAAATATTTAAACTACATTGTAGAGCTAGTTCAACTCTAGTGTAAAATTATTTGAACTAGCTTGTAGGGCTAGTTCAAATCTAGTCTGAAATTATGTGTACTATCTTATAGAGCTAGTTCAACTCTAGTGTAAAATAATTTGAACAAGCTTGTAGAGCTAGTTCAACTCTAGTGTAAAATTATTTGAACTAGCTTGTAGAGCTAGTTCGAATCTAGTCTGAAATTATGTGTACTATCTTATAGAGCTAGTTCAACTCTAGTGTAAAATAATTTGAACTAGCTTGTAGAGCTAGTTCAAATCTAGTGTAAAATTATTTGAACTAGCTTGTAGAGCTAGTTCAACTCTACTGTAAAATTATTTGTACTAGGTTACAGAGCTAGTTCAACTCTAGTCTAAAATTATTTGTACTAGGTTATAGAGCTAGTTCTACTCTAGTACACAAATATTTAAACTACATTATAGAGCTAGTTCAACTCTAGTGTAAAATTATTTGAACTAGCTTGTAGAGCTAGTTCAAATCTAGTCTAAAATTATGTGTACTATCTTATAGAGCTAGTTCAACTCTAGTGTAAAATAATTTGAACTAGCTTGTAGAGCTAGTTCAACTCTAGTGTAAAATTATTTGAATTAGCTTGTAGAGCTAGTTCAACTCTAGTGTGAATTTTTTTGTACCAGGTTATTGGGAGCTAGTTCAACACTAGTGTAAAATTATTTGAACTAGCTTGTAGAGCTACTTCAACACTAGTGTAAAATTATTTGAACTAGCCTGTAGAGCTAGTTCAACTCTAGTGTAAAATTATAGGAACTATCTTGTAGAGCTAGTTCAACTCTAGTGTAGAATTACATGAACTAGCTTGTAGAGCTAGTTCAAATGTAGTGTGAAATTATGTGTACTATGTTATAGAGCAAGTTCAACTCTAGTGTAAAATTATTTAAACTAGCTTCTTGACCTAGTTCAACTGTAGTGTAAAATTATTTCTACTAGGTTATAGAGCTAGTTCAACTCTAGTGTAAAACTATTTGAACTAGACTGTAGAGCTAGTTCAACTCTAGTGTAAAATCATTTGTACTAGGTTATAGAGGTAGTTCTACTCTAGTGTAAAATTATTTGTACTAGGTTATAGAGCTAGTTCTACTCTAGTGCAAAATTATTTGAACTAGCTTGTAGAGCTTGTTCAACTCTACAAGCTTGTATAGCTAGTTCAACTCTAGTGTAAAATTATTTGAACTAGCTTGTAGAGCTAGTTCAACTCTAGTGTAAAATTATTTGAACTAGGTTATAGATCTAGTTCAACTTTAGTGTAAAACTATTTGAACTAGCTTTTAGAGCTAGTTCAACTCTAGTGTAAAATTATTTGAACTAGCTTGTAGAGCTAGTTCAACTCTAGTGTAAA
>NC_041388.1:368094242-368100219 GCF_002162155.2 Triticum dicoccoides | reverse complement strand
TATTTGAACTAGCTTGTATAGCTAGTTCAAATCTAGTGTAAAATTATTTGAACTAGCTTGTAGAGCTAGTTTAACTCTAGTGTAAAATTATTTGTTCTATGTTATAGAGCTAGTTCAACTCTAGTGTAAATTTATTTATACTAGGTTATAGAGCTAGTTCAACTCTAGTGTAAAATTATTTGTACTAGCTTGTATAGCTAGTTCCACTCTAGTGTAAAATTATTTGTACTAGGTTATAGAGCTAGTTCAACTCTAGTGTAAAACTATTTGAACTAGACTGTGGAGCTAGTTCAACTCTAGTGTAAAATCATTTGTACTAAGTTATAGAGCTAGTTCAACTCTAGTGTAAATTTATTTGTACTAGGTTATAGAGCATGTTCTACTCTAGTGAAAAATTATCTGAACTAGCTTGTAGGGTTTGTTCAAATCTACAAGCTTGTATAGCTAGTTCAACTCTAGTGTAAAATTATTTGAACCAGCTTGTAGAGCTAGTTCAACTCTAATGTAAAATTATTTGAACTAGGTTATAGATCTTGTTCAACTTTAGTTTAAAATTATTTGAACTAGCTTGTAGAGCTAGTTCAACTCTAGTGTAAAATTATTTGAACTAGCTTATTAAGCTATTTCAACTCTACTGTAAAATTATTTGTACTAGGTAATAGAGCTAGTTCAACTCTAGTCTAAAATTATTTGTACTGGGTTATAGAGCTAGTTCTACTCTAGTACAAAAATATTTAAACTACCTTGTAGAGCTAGTTCAACTCTAGTGTAAAATTATTTGAACTAGCTTGTAGAGCTAGTTCGAATCTAGTCTGAAATTATGTGTACTATCTTATAGAGCTAGTTCAACTCTAGTGTAAAAAAATTTGAACTAGCTTGTAGAGCTAGTTCAAATCTAGTGTAAAATTATTTAAACTAGCTTGTAGAGCTAGTTCAACTCTACTGTAAAATTATTTGTACTAGGTTACAGAGCTAGTTCAACTCTAGTCTAAAATTATTTGTACTAGGTTATAGAGCTAGTTCTACTCTAGTACACAAATATTTAAACTACATTATAGAGCTAGTTCAACTCTAGTGTAAAATTATTTGAACTAGCTTGTAGAGCTAGTTCAAATCTAGTCTAAAATTATGTGTACTATCTTATAGAGCTAGTTCAACCCTAGTGTAAAATAATTTGAACTAGCTTGTAGAGCTAGTTCACCTCTAGTGTAAAATTATTTGAACTAGCTTGTAGAGCTAGTTCAACTCTAGTGTAAAATTATTTGAACTAGGTTATAGATCTAGTTCAACTTTAGTGTAAAACTATTTGAACTAGCTTGTAGAGCTAGTTCAACTCTAGTGTAAAATTATTTGAGCTAGCTTGTAGAGCTAGTTCAACTCTAGTGTAAAATTATTTGTACTAGGTTATAGAGCTAGTTCTACTCTAGTGTAAATTTATTTATACGAGGTTATAGAGCTAGTTCAACTCTAGTGTAAAATTATTTGAACTAGCTTGTAGAGCTAGTTCAAATCTAGTGTGAAATTATGTGTACTATGTTATAGAGCTAGTTCAACTCTAGTGTAAAATTATTTGAACTAGCTTGTAGAGCTAGTTCCACTCTAGTGTAAAATTGTTTGTACTAGGTTATAGAGCTAGTTGAACTCTACTGTAAAACTATTTGAACTAGACTGTGGAGCTAGTTCAACTCTAGTGTAAAATCATTTGTACTAGGTTATAGAGCTAGTTCAACTCTAGTGTAAATTTATTTGTACTAGGTTATAGAGCATGTTCTACTCTAGTGAAAAATTATTTGAACTAGCTTGTAGGGTTTGTTCAAATCTACAAGCTTCTATAGCTAGTTCAACTCTAGTGTAAAATTATTTGAACCAGCTTGTAGAGCTAGTTCAACTCTAATGTAAAATTATTTGAACTAGGTTATAGATCTTGTTCAACTTTAGTTTAAAATTATTTGAACTAGCTTGTAGAGCTAGTTCAACTCTAGTGTAAAATTATTTGAACTAGCTTATTAAGCTATTTCAACTCTACTGTAAAATTATTTGTACTAGGTAATAGAGCTAGTTCAACTCTAGTCTAAAATTATTTGTACTAGGTTATAGAGCTCGTTCTACTCCAGTACAAAAATATTTAAACTACCTTTTAGAGCTAGTTCAACTCTAGTGTAAAATTATTTGAACTAGCATGTAGAGCTAGTTCAAATCTAGTCTGAAATTATGTGTACTATCTTATAGAGCTAGTTCAACTCTATTATAAAATAATTTGAACTAGCTTGTAGAGCTAGTTCAAATCTAGTGTAAAATTATTTGAACTAGCTTGTAGACCTAGTTCAACTCTACTGTAAAATTATTTGTACTAGGTTATAGAGCTAGTTCAACTCTAGTCTAAAATTATTTGTACTAGGTTATAGAGCTAGTTCTACTCTAGTACACAAATATTTAAACAACATTGTAGAGCTAGTTCAACTCTAGTGTAAAATTATTTGAACTAGCTTGTAGGGCTAGTTCAAATCTAGTATGAAATTATGTGTACTATCTTATAGGGCTAGTTCAACTCTAGTGTAAAATAATTTGAACAAGCTTGTAGAGCTAGTTCAACTCTAGTGTAAAATTATTTGAACTAGCTTGTAGATCTAGTTCAACTCTAGTGTGAATTTTTTTGTACCAGGTTATTGAGAGCTAGTTCAACACTAGTGTAAAATTATTTGAACTAGCTTGTAGAGCTACTTCAACACTAGTGTAAAATTATTTGAACTATCTTGTAGAGCTAGTTCAACTCTAGTGTAGAATTACATGAACTAGCTTGTAGAGCTAGTTCAAATCTATTGCAAAATTATGTGTACTATGTTATATAGCAAGTTCAACTCTAGTGTAAAATTATTTAAACTAGCTTGTAGACCTAGTTCAACTCTAGTGTAAAATTATTTCTACTAGGTTATAGAGCTAGTTCAACACTAGTGTAATACTATTTGAACTAGACTGTAGAGCTAGTTCAGCTCTAGTGTAAAATCATTTGTACTAGGTTATAGAGCTAGTTCTACTCTAGTGTAAAATTATTTGTACTAGGTTATAGGGCTAGTTCTACTCTAGTGCAAAATTATTTGAACTAGCTTGTAGAGCTTGTTCAACTCTACAAGCTTGTTGTGGCGCCCCCGATTCAATCGTACACTAATCATGCACGCAAATGTGTAAGATCAAGATCAGGGACTCACGGGAAGATATCACAACACAACTCTACAAATAAAATAAGTCATACAAGCATCATAATACAAGCCAGGGGCCTCGAGGGCTCGAATACAAGTGCTCGATCATAGACGAGTCAGCGGAAGCAACAATATCTGAGTACAGACATAAGTTAAACAAGTTTGCCTTAAGAAGGCTAGCACAAACTGGGATACAGATCGAAAGAGGCGCAGGCCTCCTGCCTGGGATCCTCCTAACTACTCCAGGTCGTCGTCAGCGGGCAGCACGTAGTAGTAGGCACCTCCGGTGTAGTAGGGGTCGTCGTTGACGGTGGCGTCTGGCTCCTGGACTCCAACATCTGGTTGCGACAACCAGAACGAAAGGAAAGGGGAAAAAGGGGAAGAAAGCAACCGTGAGTACTCATCCAAAGTACTCGCAAGCAAGGAACTACACTACATATGCATGGGTATATGTGTAAGGAGGCCATATCAGTGGACTGAACTGCAGAATGCCAGAATAAGAGGGGGATAGCTAATCCTATCGAAGACTACGCTTCTGGCAGCCTCCGCCTCGCAGCATGTAGAAGAGAGTAGATTGAAGTCCTCCAAGTAGCATCTCCAAGTAGCATCGCATAGCATAAACCTACCCGGCGATCCTCTCCTCGTCGCCCTGCGGAAAAGCGATCACCGGGTTGTCTGTGGAACTTTGAAGGGTGTGTTTTATTAAGTATCCGGTTCTAGTTGTCATAAGGTCAAGGTACAACTCCAAGTCGTCCTGTTACCGAAGATCACGGCTATTCGAATAGATTAACTTCCCTGCAGGGGTGCACCACATAACCCAACACGCTTGATCCCATTTGGCCGGACACACTTTCCTGGGTCATGACCGGCCGCGGAAGATCAACACGTCGCAGCCCCACCTAGGCACAACAGAGAGGCCAGCACGCCGGTCTAAACCTAAGCGCACAGGGGTCTGGGCCCATCGCCCATAGCACACCTGCACGTTGCGAGGGCGGCCGAAAGCAGACCTAGCCTAGTGGCGTTCCAGTCCAATTCGGCGCGCGCCGCTCCGTCGCTGACGTCTGAAGTGCTTTGGCTGATACCACGACGCCGGGATACCCATAACTACTCCCGCGTAGATGGTTAGTGCGTATAGGCTCGTAGCCGACTCAGATCAAATACCAAGATCTCGTTAAGCGTGTTAAGTATCCGCGAACGCTGAACAGGGCCAGGCCCACCTGTCTCCTAGGTCGTCTCAACCTGCCCTGTCGCTCCGCCACAAAGTAACAGTCGAGGGCCGTCGGGAACCCAGGCCCTCCTCTACCGGGATGGAGCCACCTGTCCTTTCAGCCCCCTCGTCAGAATCACTTGCGGGTACTCAATGAGCTGACCCGACTTTAGTCACCATCTGTATAGTATGTATGTATGTATAGTATATACCCGTGATCACCTCCCAATGTGATCACGGCCCGATAGTATAGCAAGGCAGACTGACAAGAATGTAGGGCCAATGATGGAACACTAGCATCCTATACTAAGCATTTAGGATTGCGGGTAAAGTATCAATGACTGTAGCAGCAATGACAGGCTATGCATCAGAATAGGATTAACGAAAGCAGTAACATGCTACACTACTCTAATGCAAGCAGTATAGAGGAGAATAGGCGATATCTGGTGATCAAGGGGGGGTCTTGCCTGGTTGCTCTGGCAAGAGAGAGGGGTCGTCAACTCCGTAGTCGAACTGGTCAGCAGCAGCGTCGGTCTCGTAGTCTACCGGAGAGAAGAGGGGGAAGAAATAATGAATACAGAGCAAACAAAGCATCACAAAATATAACAAGGCAATACGCGGTGTTCGGTGTGCCCTAACGCGGTAGTAGGTGATATCGGTGAAGGGGGGAAAACATCCGGGAAAGTATTCCCGGGGTTCCATGTTTTCGGGTAGAGGAGCCGGAGGGGGAAAGTTGCGAGTTCGATAGGTTAGGGGGGTGTGGCGGACGAACGGACCGCGTATCCAGATTCGTCTCGTCGTTCTGAGCAACTTTCATGTTGAAAATATTTTAATCCGAGTTACGGATTAAAAGATATGATTTTTTTAAAGATTTTATTAATTTCTGGAATTTAATTAATTATTTAATTAATTCGAAAAAAATGTATTTATGACGTCAGCATGATGTCATGCTGACGTCAGCAGTCAACAGGGGTTGACTGAGTCAACCCTGACATGTGGGTCCAGGAGGGACCCACCTGTCATCCTCTAATTAGGTTAATTAGGGTTTAGGTTAATCTAATTACAGTTTAATTAACTTAACTAGTTAATTAAATTAATTAAACCGGATTAATTAACTTAATTAATCCATTAGTTAATTTTATTTAATAATTTTATTTTAATTCTCTCCTTTTTTTTAAAAAAAAATGTTCTGTGGGGTGGGGTCCCCATGTCAGTGGCCCTGGGGGGCCTTAACGGGTGCGGGCGCATGGGCGCGCGGGTGCAGGGGGCTATGGGGCACCCGTTAGCGGGTCGAGCCCCTGACCCAGCGCCGCAGGTCGCCGGCCAGGGGAGTCGGAGTGGCCGGAGCCGGGGCGTCGACGGAGAGGGGTTGGCCGCGGCGCGGGCCAGCAGCGCGGTTGGGGGCGGCGGAGCCGCGGCAGCATGACAGGAGGAGGGTCGGGGCTTGCCGAGGCCGTGTGTGGCGGCCGGAGACGACGCACAGGGCGGAGCGGGGAGAACAGGGGCGCCATGGAGCCGGGCGCAGTGACCAACGGCGACGGTGGCCGGGGCGCAGGCGCGTGCGCGCGCACGG
>NC_041388.1:368084375-368093278 GCF_002162155.2 Triticum dicoccoides | reverse complement strand
AAATTTATTTTCCTTTCTGTTTTATTCAATTTAAAATATTTATGCATTTTATAAAAATGTGCTTACTTCACCATAATTACCTTTGTAATATTTGACAACCCCCGAACATTTTAGATTTAATTTTTGAAAACTTTTATTGTTTGCCTATGTTTTTCAATTGAATTTGAACCGGGTTCGAATCAACGTGAGTTTAATCACGGTAACCGAGGTGACGTGGCATCATTAGCAGGGATTACTGTAGCTTAATTATCCGGGCGTTACAAATCTCCTCCACTACAAGAAATCTCGTCCCGAGATTTTAGGAGGTAGAAGGAAACAGTGCGGGGTATTCATCACGCAGGCGATCCTCGCGTTCCCAGGTGGCTTCGTCTTCAGAGTGATTCGAGCACTGGACCTTGAGGAACTTGATCGCCTTCTGGCGTGTGCGGCGTTCAGCTTGGTCGAGAATGCGGACCGGATGCTCTTTATAAGAGAGGTCCTGTTGCAATTCGAGGACTTCATGATCCACAGCTCGGATGGGGTCCTTGAAGCAACGGCGGAGTTGTGATACATGGAACACATCGTGAACCTGAGAAAGGTTCGGCGGAAGCTCTAGTTGATATGCCACTTTTCCACGCCTCTCGAGGATAGTGAATGGGCCAATATAGCGAGGAGCTAGCTTGCCCTTGATCCCGAAGCGGTGAGCACCCTTCATTGGTGTAACTCGAAGATAGGCCTTTTCGCCAGGTTGATAGACCATGTCTTTATGATGACGGTCATAATTACTCTTTTGGCGTGACTGAGCAGTCTTGAGATTCTCGCGAATAATGCGGACTTGCTCTTCGGCATGTTGGATAATATCCGGACCAAAAAGTGGACGTTCCCCAGTTTCTGACCAGTTCAGAGGGGTTCGGCACTTTCGTCCATATAACACTTCGAAGGGGGCCATCTTCAGACTAGCTTGATAGCTATTATTATAAGAGAACTCAGCATACGGAAGAGATTCCTCCCATTTCTTGCCGAAGGAAATAACACAAGCTCGAAGCATGTCTTCGAGAACTTGGTTGACACGTTCAACTTGCCCTTGTGACTGAGGATGAAAAGCAGTGCTGAAAGACAGATGAGTGCCCATAGCTTCTTGGAAACTTGCCCAGAATCTTGAAGTGAATAAGCTGCCACGGTCTGAACTGATAGCCAGTGGAATACCGTGAAGCGAAACAATTCTGGACATGTAGAGAGTTGCAAGCTGACTAGCAGTGATCGTTTCTTTGACCGCCAGAAAATGTGCAACCTTAGAAAGTCGGTCAATGACGACAAGAATAGCATCATTACCCTTTTGCAATTTGGGAAATCCAGTAACGAAGTCCATCTCGACATGGTCCCATTTCCATTCAGGAATAGATATAGGTTGCAGAGTTCCAGCAGGCCTTTGATGTTCTGCTTTGATACGACGGCAAACGTCACATTCAGTAACATAACGAGCAATGTCTTGCTTCATGTTAGACCACCAGAATCTCTGGCGGATGTCTTGGTACATCTTTGTACTACCAGGGTGGATACATAGAGGCGTATCATGAGCTTCTTTCATAACCTCCTGAGTCATATTCAGGTTTTCCTTCTTACATGGCACCACTAGGCGGCCTTTGAAGTACAAGGCGCCATCATCAGCAATAGTGAAGGATGAGGGACTTCCTTCTTTGAGGTCTTGCTTAATCTTGTAGACTTCAGAGTCAAATCCCTGCATTGTCTTTATGGTGCCCACGAGATCGGGTTCAACAGCCATGGTATAGAGGGAACCCTGGGAAACAACACGGAGATTCATCTTGCAGAACTCCGGAGGAGGGGGAGCGAGTGCACCCGGAGGAACAATATGGAGGTTCAGCTTTCTGAATTCTTCAACGAGTGAGGGCTGAACTTTGTGAACCTGGAGGTGATTGCAGTAAGACTTGCGGCTCAAGGCATCAGCCATTACATTAGCCTTGCCTGGGGTATAGGAAATACCCAAATCAAAATCTGCAACAGTCTCCATCCATCTCTGCTGACGGAGGTTCAGGTCTGGCTGAGTAAACAGATACTTCAGACTTTGGTGGTCAGTGAAGATCTCGCAACGATTACCGAGTAGGTAATGTCGCCACTGTTTTAGCGCATGAATGACAGCAGCAAGTTCGAGGTCGTGAACTGGGTAGTTCTCTTCGTGAGGGCGCAATTGCCGAGAGGCATAAGCAACCACTTTGCGCTCTTGCATTAGGACACAGCCTAGTCCTTGACGGGAAGCGTCGCAGTAAATGACGAAGTCCTTCTTAGTATCAGGAGGAGCTAGTACTGGGGCAGAAGTTAACTTGTCCTTGAGTGCCTGGAAACTTTCCTGACATTTATCTGTCCATTGGAACTTGACGCCCTTATGCAATAGGTTAGACAGAGGCCTGGCAATCTTGGAGAAGTTCTCGACGAATCGACGGCAGTAGCTAGCGAGACCGAGAAAACTTCTGACTTGCTTAACGTTCTTCGGAGGAGTCCAATCGAGAATAGCCTGAACTCGTTCAGGGTTGACGGCAATACCATCCTTAGAGATGACATGCCCAAGATAGGTTACTTCGGGAAGCCAGAATTCACATTTGGAGAACTTGGCATAAAGTTGATGCTCTCGTAGCTTTTCCAGCACGAGGCGAAGATGTTCAGCATGTTCCTCTTCGTTCTTGGAAAATACCAGAATATCATCCAGATAAACCACGACGAACTTGTCGAGGTAATCCATGAATATATAGTTCATCAGGCGAGAGAAGGTGGCTGGAGCATTGGTCAAGCCGAAAGACATGACGGTGTACTCGTATGAACCATAACGAGTCACAAATGCGGTCTTGGGGATATCCTCCTTACGAACACGGATCTGGTGGTAACCCAACCTCAAGTCGAGTTTAGAGAACACTGATGATCCAGCCAATTGATCATACAGATCATTGATCCGAGGAAGAGGATACTTATTCTGAATGGTAGCTTGGTTTATAGGACGGTAGTCTTGGACCAATCGGTTTGTCCCATCTTTCTTCTTGACAAAGAGAGAAGGGGCTCCCCAAGGAGAGCAACTTGGGCGAATGAAACCACTTCGAAGAGATTTATCGATTTCCTCCTTAAGCTCAAGGAGTTCATGCGGCGGCATCTTGTAGGGTCGCTTGGCTATAGGAGTGGTGCCTGGTTTCAAGTCGATGACGAATTCGACAGCTCTAGCAGGGGGAATCCCTGGGAGTTCTTCAGGAAAGACGTCTAGGAATTCACGCACGACGGGAAGGTTTTCAATGCCCTCAAGTGGTGCAGCGTTCAATGCGTTTAAGGCATAAAGTCTGGCCTCGGCATTCCGAACCAGATGAGCATCGTAGCTAATTATTTCATCAGAAGGGTGTAGCAGATGGACGGTCTTGGTGGCGCAAACGATAGAAGCGGTATGCGCCTTTAACCAATCCATTCCCAGAATGAGATCAATGCTACAGGACTTCAGTATGATGGGAGAGACAAGGAATTCCAGTCCTTCAATCTCTACAGGGACGTCGTTGCAAATCATGGAGGTTCGACATTGGCCCGCAGGGGTGTGCACTAATAGAGAAGCGTTCATGTCTTCACTTTTAATGCCATGCATGAATGCAAAATCTTCTGACATGAATGAATGCGATGCTCCTGTATCAAATAAAATAGATGCTGGTACTGAATTTACGAGGAGTGTACCCATCACAGTAGCAGGCTGGTCTTGAGCTTCATTCAGATCAATGTGGTTGGCATGAACACGGCCATAAGACTTGGCATTGTTGTTGCGGGCCTGGTTGTTCCCACGGCCAGTTGCTGGAAGGGCCAGTTGATTCTGTTTCTGGTTGCATTCCCTAGCACGGTGCCCTGGTTGTCCGCACCTGAAGCACAACCCATTCTCGGGGGTAGGAACAGGAGCTTGGGGTGGTGGAGCTGGAAGCCTCGGCTGCCTAGTTGGAGCAGCCGGCAGACGAGGTGCAGCATAAGACTGCCTTGGGGCAGGTGCAGTTGGACGGTACATGCTGTTCGGGATCCATATCTTACGCTTCTGCGAGGGCGGGCCCGAAGATGAGCCCGTGTCACGGTTGCGCCTTTGAGAGCTCTGGTGTTCTTGCAGACCAGTCTCGACATTGATGGCCTTGTTCACCAAGGTGGCGAAATCGGCAAAGTCATGCACTAGAAGTGTGAGCTTGATGTCAGCTTGAAGGCCTTCACGGAACTTCTCCTGTCTGCGAGCATCAGTTGCAATGTCTTCTTCAGCATAGCGGGATAAGTCCAGAAACTCCCGCTGATAAGCTTCAACAGTCTTGTTGCCTTGGGTGAGGTTGCGAAACTCACGCTTCTTCCTGTCCATGATCCCCTGAGGAATGAAGCGGGCACGGAAGGCAGCCTGAAAGTCTAGCCAGAAGATGATTGTCCCAACTGGCAGAGTACGCCTATGGCTGTCCCACCATTGAGCTGCGGGTCCCTTCAGGAAGAAGGAAGCAAAAGTGACATAGCTGGCAGGGGCTACATCAGCAGACTCCATCTCATAGGTGATGTCACGGAGCCAGTCATCAGCATCCAGCGGCTGGGTTGAGCTGCAGTACACACTTGGGTTGAGGCGTATGAAATCCTGCAGAGTTGTTGTGTTTGGATGCTGGTTCATATTGGGGCGAGGAAACTGAGCCATCATGTTTTCCATGAACTGGCGATTCATCTCAAGCTGTTGGATCATACCAGCCATGTACTCAGGCGGTGGTGGGAAGTTGCCGCCACGACCACGACCAGCTGGTCTAACCATCCTGCTAATATATATCAGGGGTAGTTCAGTATTGAGAAATTTGCATAGACAAGAGTCATTCATGATGAAACATGCATAATGAAAGGAGCACGACAGATACCACATAGATAGTCGGCATAACTTACAAAAGGGGTCGGACATAGAGTTCAGTACACAGAGTTCCGTACATAGACTAAGTCATCATAGGCGGCATGCAGGCTCGCGAGTGCATCTAAGACTAATGAGCAAGACTACATCAGTCCTAGGAGGTACTGTGAAGGTAGCTGTAACCTGACAGCTGGTAGTGAGGCAACGGATAGTCCTCCACGTCAGTGGCCTGGGGGCCGCGGATACTCTGGTGTAGAACCCGACGCTCAGGTGGCAGAAGAGGACCAAGTGCGGGAGAGTAGCCTCCCACCTCTGGCCATCCGACACCGTGGGGCATCACGGTCCTGGCTGGGTAGATCGCAGAACGCGGCAGCTGTCCAGACCGGACAAAGGGGTGCAACCGCGTCAGAGCCCTGTAAAGGTGCTGACGAGTGGTGTACAACTCGTGGCGAAGAGCTCTGTTAGCTCGGTCCAGCCCATCAGCATGCAGAACCAGGCGCTGATGGTGGAAAGGCTCTCGGGTGACGGTGGAGTAGGCGGCAGTGTAGTATCCCTCCGCACCAACGTCAGATGTGATAGGAATGTGCCTGAAAGGGGAAGTGTCCAATGCCTGATACTCTCCACGAAGACGTGTCAGAGCAGCATGAGCCGCATCGTGGACTGCCATCTCGATGGTCACTCCAACACCATGAGCGGTGTGCAGCACGGTAGTGGACTCATACTCCCGAGAGTAGAGGTGGACGATGGCACGATACTGCTCCTGGTTAAAGTCCTGGTACTCCTCGTAGACGGTGTACTCAGGGTGCCAGCGATAACCCAGATAGGTCATCATATCAGCTAGCACGGCAGGTGATCCTGAGGCACCAATGGCCGCAGTGTGGCGCACGACCTGCCTCGCGGGTTCCATCTGAAAACAAAGATGTTTCAATGGAGTCAAATGACAACATGGGCACTATTCAAAATGCTATCCTACAGAATAACTATGGCTTATCCAACTTCGGGGTGAACGTGGTAACGGGATCCTAATGTTAGAGTTAGTAAATTCGTTTAACCCGAGTAGAAAAGAGTTCAGAGTCCCAGAGTAAAGGTCGAGGAGTAAAAGATCCTAGTACCACCCGATGGCGACGTGGGCCCGTAAGGCACACAGCCAAGTTAGTAAAAGTTTTTGTAATGTCTAGACTCGACTTCGGCCAAGGAGTGTGGAAGGGGGATTCCTACAGGCAGTCGGCTCTGATACCAACTTGTGGCGCCCCCGATTCAATCGTACACTAATCATGCACGCAAATGTGTACGATCAAGATCAGGGACTCACGGGAAGATATCACAACACAACTCTACAAATAAAATAAGTCATACAAGCATCATAATACAAGCCAGGGGCCTCGAGGGCTCGAATACAAGTGCTCGATCATAGACGAGTCAGCGGAAGCAACAATATCTGAGTACAGACATAAGTTAAACAAGTTTGCCTTAAGAAGGCTAGCACAAACTGGGATACAGATCGAAAGAGGCGCAGGCCTCCTGCCTGGGATCCTCCTAACTACTCCAGGTCGTCGTCAGCGGGAAGCACGTAGTAGTAGGCACCTCCGGTGTAGTAGGGGTCGTCGTCGACGGTGGCGTCTGGCTCCTGGACTCCAACATCTGGTTGCGACAACCAGAACGAAAGGAAAGGGGAAAAAGGGGAAGAAAGCAACCGTGAGTACTCATCCAAAGTACTCGCAAGCAAGGAACTACACTACATATGCATGGGTATATGTGTAAGGAGGCCATATCAGTGGACTGAACTGCAGAATGCCAGAATAAGAGGGGGATAGCTAATCCTATCGAAGACTACGCTTCTGGCAGCCTCCGCCTCGCAGCATGTAGAAGAGAGTAGATTGAAGTCCTCCAAGTAGCATCTCCAAGTAGCATCTCCAAGTAGCATCGCATAGCATAAACCTACCCGGCGATCCTCTCCTCGTCGCCCTGCGGAAAAGCGATCACCGGGTTGTCTGTGGAACTTTGAAGGGTGTGTTTTATTAAGTATCCGGTTCTAGTTGTCATAAGGTCAAGGTACAACTCCAAGTCGTCCTGTTACCGAAGATCATGGCTATTCGAATAGATTAACTTCCCTGCAGGGGTGCACCACATAACCCAACACGCTTGATCCCATTTGGCCGGACACACTTTCCTGGGTCATGACCGGCCGCGGAAGATCAACACGTCGCAGCCCCACCTAGGCACAACAGAGAGGCCAGCACGCCGGTCTAAACCTAAGCGCACAGGGGTCTGGGCCCATCGCCCATAGCACACCTGCACGTTGCGAGGGCGGCCGAAAGCAGACCTAGCCTAGTGGCGTTCCAGTCCAATTCGGCGCGCGCCGCTCCGTCGCTGACGTCTGAAGTGCTTCGGCTGATACCACGACGCCGGGATACCCATAACTACTCCCGCATAGATGGTTAGTGCGTATAGGCTCGTAGCCGACTCAGATCAAATACCAAGATCTCGTTAAGCGTGTTAAGTATCCGCGAACGCTGAACAGGGCCAGGCCCACCTGTCTCCTAGGTGGTCTCAACCTGCCCTGTCGCTCCGCCACAAAGTAACAGTCGAGGGCCGTCGGGAACCCAGGCCCACCTCTACCGGGATGGAGCCACCTGTCCTTTCAGCCCCCTCGTCAGAATCACTTGCGGGTACTCAATGAGCTGACCCGACTTTAGTCACCATCTGTATAGTATGTATGTATGTATAGTATATACCCGTGATCACCTCCCAATGTGATCACGGCCCGATAGTATAGCAAGGCAGACTGACAAGAATGTAGGGCCAATGATGGAACACTAGCATCCTATACTAAGCATTTAGGATTGCGGGTAAGGTATCAATGACTGTAGCAGCAATGACAGGCTATGCATCAGAATAGGATTAACGAAAGCAGTAACATGCTACACTACTCTAATGCAAGCAGTATAGAGGAGAATAGGCGATATCTGGTGATCAAGGGGGGGGGCTTGCCTGGTTGCTCTGGCAAGAGAGAGGGGTCGTCAACTCCGTAGTCGAACTGGTCAGCAGCAGCGTCGGTCTCGTAGTCTACCGGAGAGAAGAGGGGGAAGAAATAATGAATACAGAGCAAACAAAGAATCACAAAATATAACAAGGCAATACGCGGTGTTCGGTGTGCCCTAACGCGGTAGTAGGTGATACCGGTGAAGGGGGGAAAACATCCGGGAAAGTATTCCCGGGGTTCCATGTTTTCGGGTAGAGGAGCCGGAGGGGGAAAGTTGCGAGTTCGATAGGTTAGGGGGGTGTGGCGGACGAACGGACCGCGTATCCGGATTCGTCTCGTCGTTCTGAGCAACTTTCATGTTGAAAATATTTTAATCCGAGTTACGGATTAAAAGATATGATTTTTTAAAGATTTTATTAATTTCTGGAATTTAATTAATTATTTAATTAATTCGAAAAAATGTATTTATGACGTCAGCATGATGTCATGCTGACGTCAGCAGTCAACAGGGGTTGACTGAGTCAACCCTGACATGTGGGTCCAGGAGGGACCCACCTGTCATCCTCTAATTAGGTTAATTAGGGTTTAGGTTAATCTAATTACAGTTTAATTAACTTAACTAGTTAATTAAATTAATTAAACCGGATTAATTAACTTAATTAATCCATTAGTTAATTAATTAATTAATAATTAATTTTATTAATCATTTTTATTTTTATTTAATAATTTTATTTTAATTCTCTCCTTTTTTTTAAAAAAAATGTTCTGTGGGGTGGGGTCCCCATGTCAGTGGCCCTGGGGGGCCTTAACGGGTGCGGGCGCATGGGCGCGCGGGTGCAGGGGGCTACGGGGCGCCCGTTAGCGGGTCGAGCCCCTGACCCAGCGCCGCAGGTCGCCGGCCAGGGGAGTCGGAGTGGCCGGAGCCGGGGCGTCGACGGAGAGGGGTTGGCCGCGGCGTGGGCCAGCAGCGCGGTTGGGGGCGGCGGAGCCGCGGCAGCATGACAGGAGGAGGGTCGGGGCTTGCCGAGGCCGTGTGTGGCGGCCGGAGACGACGCA
>NC_041388.1:368054653-368083041 GCF_002162155.2 Triticum dicoccoides | reverse complement strand
TTTTTTAATTTATTTTCCTTTCTGTTTTATTCAATTTAAAATATTTATGCATTTTATAAAAATGTGCTTACTTCACCATAATTACCTTTGTAATATTTGACAACCCCCGAACATTTTAGATTTAATTTTTGAAAACTTTTATTGTTTGCCTATGTTTTTCAATTGAATTTGAACCGGGTTCGAATCAACGTGAGTTTAATCACGGTAACCGAGGTGACGTGGCATCATTAGCAGGGATTACTGTAGCTTAATTATCCGGGCGTTACACTTGTATAGCTAGTTCAACTCTAGTGTAAAATTATTTGAACTAGCTTGTAGAGCTAGTTCAACTCTAGTGTAAAATTATTTGAACTAGGTTATAGATCTAGTTCCACTTTAGTGTAAAACTATTTGAACTAGCTTGTAGAGCTAGTTCAACTCTAGTGTAAAATTATTTGAACTAGCTTGTAGAGCTAGTTCAACTCTAGTGTAAAATTATTTATACTAGGTTATAGAGCTAGTTCTACTCTAGTGTAAAATTATTTGAACTAGCTTGTATAGCCAGTTCAAATCTAGTGTAAAATTATTTGAACTAGCTTGTAGAGCTAGTTCAACTCTAGTGTAAAATTATTCGTTCTATGTTATAGAGCTAGTTCAACTCTAGTGTAAATTTATTTATACTAGGTTATAGAGCTAGTTCAACTCTAGTGTAAAATTATTTGAACTAGCTTGTAGAGCTAGTTCAAATCTAGTGTGAAATTATGTGTACTATGTTATAGAGCTAGTTCAACTCTAGTGTAAAATTTTTTTAACTAGCTTGTAGAGCTAGTTCCACTCTAGTGTAAAATTGTTTGTACTAGGTTATAGAGCTAGTTCAACTCTAGTGTAAAACTATTTGAACTAGACTCTAGAGCTAGTTCAACTCTAGTGTAAAATCATTTGTACTAGGTTATAGAGCTAGTTCAACTCTAGTGTAAATTTATTTGTACTAGGTTATAGAGCATGTTCTACTCTAGTGAAAAATTATTTGAACTAGCTTGTAGGGTTTGTTCAAATCTACAAGCTTGTATAGCTAGTTCAACTCTAGTGTAAAATTATTTGAACCAGCTTGTAGAGCTAGTTCAACTCCAATGTAAAATTATTTGAACGAGGTTATAGATCTTGTTCAACTTTAGTTTAAAATTATTTGAACTAGCTTGTAGAGCTAGTTTAACTCTAGTGTAAAATTATTTGAACTAGCTTATTGAGCTATTTCAACTCTACTGTAAAATTATTTGTACTAGGTTATAGAGCTAGTTCAACTATAGTCTAAAATTATTTGTACTAGGTTATAGAGCTAGTTCTACTCTAGTACAAAAATATTTAAACTACCTTGTAGAGCTAGTTCAACTCTAGTGTAAAATTATTTGAACTAGCTTGTAGAGCTAGTTCAAATCTAGTCTGAAATTATGTGTACTATCTTATAGAGCTAGTTCAACTCTATTATAAAATAATTTGAACTAGCTTGTAGAGCTAGTTCAAATCTAGTGTAAAATTATTTGAACTAGCTTGTAGAGCTAGTTCAACTCTACTGTAAAATTATTTGTACTAGGTTATAGAGCTAGTTCAACTCTAGTCTAAAATTATTTGTACTAGGTTATAGAGCTAGTTCTACTCTAGTACACAAATATTTAAACTACATTGTAGAGCTAGTTCAACTCTAGTGTAAAATTATTTGAACTAGCTTGTAGGGCTAGTTCAAATCTAGTCTGAAATTATGTGTACTATCTTATAGGGCTAGTTCAACTCTAGTGTAAAATAATTTGAACAAGCTTGTAGAGCTAGTTCAACTCTAGTGTAAAATTATTTGAACTAGCTTGTAGATCTAGTTCAACTCTAGTGTGAATTTTTTTGTACCAGGTTATTGAGAGCTAGTTCAACACTAGTGTAAAATTATTTGAACTAGCTTGTAGAGCTATTTCAACACTAGTGTAAAATTATTTGAACTAGCTTGTAGGGCTAGTTCAACTCTAGTGTAAAATTATTTGAACTATCTTGTAGAGCTAGTTCAACTCTAGTGTAGAATTACATGAACTAGCTTGTAGAGCTAGTTCAAATCTAGTGCGAAATTATGTGTACTATGTTATAGAGCAAGTTCAACTCTAGTGTAAAATTATTTAAACTAGCTTGTAGACCTAGTTCAACTCTAGTGTAAAATTATTTCTACTAGGTTATAGAACTAGTTCAACTCTAGTGTAAAACTATTTGAACTAGACTGTAGAGCTAGTTCAACTCTACTGTAAAATCATTTGTACTAGGTTATAGAGCTAGTTCTACTCTAGTGTAAAATTATTTGTACTAGGTTATAGAGCTAGTTCTACTCTAGTGCAAAATTATTTGAACTAGCTTGTAGAGCTTGTTCAACTCTACAAGCTTGTATAGCTAGTTCAACTCTAGTGTAAAATTATTTGAACTAGCTTGTAGAGCTAGTTCAACTCTAGTGTAAAATTATTTGAACTAGGTTATAGATCTAGTTCAACTTTAGTGTAAAACTATTTGAACTAGCTTTTAGAGCTAGTTCAACTCTAGTGTAAAATTATTTGAACTAGCTTGTAGAGCTAGTTCAACTCTAGTGTAAATTTTTTTATACTAGGTTATAGAGCTAGTTCTACTCTAGTGTAAAATTATTTGAACTAGCTTGTATAGCTAGTTCAAATCTAGTGTAAAATTATTTGAACTAGCTTGTAGAGCTAGTTCAACTCTAGTGTAAAATTATTCGTTCTATGTTATAGAGCTAGTTCAACTCTAGTGTAAATTTATTTATACTAGGTTATAGAGCTAGTTCAACTCTAGTGTAAAATTATTTGAACTAGCTTGTAGAGCTAGTTCAAATCTAGTGTGAAATTATGTGTACTATGTTATAGAGCTAGTTCAACTCTAGTGTAAAATTATTTGAACTAGCTTGTAGAGCTAGTTCCACTCTAGTGTAAAATTGTTTGTACTAGGTTATAGAGCTAGTTCAACTCTAGTGTAAAACTATTTGAACTAGACTATGGAGCTAGTTCAACTCTAGTGTAAAATCATTTGTACTAGGTTATAGAGCTAGTTCAACTCTAGTGTAAATTTATTTGTACTAGGTTATAGAGCATGTTCTACTCTAGTGAAAAATTATTTGAAATAGCTTGTAGGGTTTGTTCAAATCTACAAGCTTGTATAGCTAGTTCAACTCTAGTGTAAAATTATTTGAACCAACTTGTAGAGCTAGTTCAACTCTAATGTAAAATTATTTGAACGAGGTTATAGATCTTGTTCAACTTTAGTTTAAAATTATTTAAACTAGCTTGTAGAGCTAGTTCAACTCTAGTGTAAAATTATTTGAACTAGCTTATTGAGCTATTTCAACTCTACTGTAAAATTATTTGTACTAGGTTATAGAGCTAGTTCAACTATAGTCTAAAATCATTTGTACTAGGTTATAGAGCTAGTTCTACTCTAGTACAAAAATATTCAAACTACCTTGTAGAGCTAGTTCAACTCTAGTGTAAAATTATTTGAACTAGCTTGTAGAGCTAGTTCAAATCTAGTCTGAAATTATGTGTACTATCTTATAGAGCTAGTTCAACTCTATTATAAAATAATTTGAACTAGCTTGTAGAGCTAGTTCAAATCTAGTGTAAAATTATTTGAACTAGCTTGTAGAGCTAGTTCAACTCTACTGTAAAATTATTTGTACTAGGTTATAGAGCAAGTTCAACTCTAGTCTAAAATTATTTGTACTAGGTTATAGAGCTTGTTCTACTCTAGTACACAAATATTTAAACTACATTGTAGAGCTAGTTCAACTCTAGTGTAAAATTATTTGAACTAGCTTGTAGGGCTAGTTCAAATCTAGTCTGAAATTATGTGTACTATCTTATAGGGCTAGTTCAACTCTAGTGTAAAATAATTTGAACAAGCTTGTAGAGCTAGTTCAACTCTAGTGTAAAATAATTTGAACTAGCTTGTAGATCTAGTTCAACTCTAGTGTGAATTTTTTTGTACCAGGTTATTGAGAGCTAGTTCAACACTAGTGTAAAATTATTTGAACTAGCCTGTAGAGCTAGTTAAACTCTAGTGTAAAATTATTTGAACTAGCTTGTCGAGCTACTTCAACACTAGTGTAAAATTATTTGAACTAGCCTGTAGAGCTAGTTCAACTCTAGTGTAAAATTATTTGAACTATATTGTAGAGCTAGTTCAACTCTAGTGTAGAATTACATGAACTAGCTTGTAGAGCTAGTTCAAATCTAGTGTGAAATTATGTGTACAATGTTATAGAGCAAGTTCAACTCTAGTGTAAAATTATTTAAACGAGCTTGTAGACCTAGTTCAACTCTAGTGTAAAATTATTTCTACTAGGTTATAGAGCTAGTTCAACTCTAGTGTAAAACTATTTGAACTAGACTGTAGAGCTAGTTCAACTGTAGTGTAAAATCATTTGTACTAGGTTATAGAGCTAGTTCTACTCTAGTGCAAAATTATTTGAACTAGCTTGTAGAGCTTGTTCAACTCTACAAGCTTGTATAGCTAGTTCAACTCTAGTGTAAAATTATTTGAACTAGCTTGTAGAGCTAGTTCAACTCTAGTGTAAAATTATTTGAACTAGGTTATAGATCTAGTTCAACTTTAGTGTAAAACTATTTGAACTAGCTTTTAGAGCTAGTTCAACTCTAGTGTAAAATTATTTGAACTAGCTTGTAGAGCTAGTTCAACTCTAGTGTAAAATTATTTGAACTAGCTTGTCGAGCTACTTCAACACTAGTGTAAAATTATTTGAACTAGCCTGTAGAGCTAGTTCAACTCTAGTGTAAAATTATTTGAACTATATTGTAGAGCTAGTTCAACTCTAGTGTAGAATTACATGAACTAGCTTGTAGAGCTAGTTCAAATCTAGTGTGAAATTATGTGTACAATGTTATAGAGCAAGTTCAACTCTAGTGTAAAATTATTTAAACGAGCTTGTAGACCTAGTTCAACTCTAGTGTAAAATTATTTCTACTAGGTTATAGAGCTAGTTCAACTCTAGTGTAAAACTATTTGAACTAGACTGTAGAGCTTGTTCAACTGTAGTGTAAAATCATTTGTACTAGGTTATAGAGCTAGTTCTACTCTAGTGCAAAATTATTTGAACTAGCTTGTAGAGCTTGTTCAACTCTACAAGCTTGTATAGCTAGTTCAACTCTAGTGTAAAATTATTTGAACTAGCTTGTAGAGCTAGTTCAACTCTAGTGTAAAATTATTTGAACTAGGTTATAGATCTAGTTCAACTTTAGTGTAAAACTATTTGAACTAGCTTTTAGAGCTAGTTCAACTCTAGTGTAAAATTATTTGAACTAGCTTGTAGAGCTAGTTCAACTCTAGTGTAAAATTATTTATACTAGGTTATAGAGCTAGTTCTACTCTAGTGTAAAATTATTTGAACTAGCTTGTATAGCTAGTTCAAATCTAGTGTAAAATTATTTGAACTAGCTTGTAGAGCTAGTTCAACTCTAGTGTAAAATTATTCGTTCTATGTTATAGAGCTAGTTCAACTCTAGTGTAAATTTATTTATACTAGGTTATAGAGCTAGTTCAACTCTAGTGTAAAATTATTTGAACTAGCTTGTAGAGCTAGTTCAAATCTAGTGTGAAATTATGTGTACTATGTTATAGAGCTAGTTCAACTCTAGTGTAAAATTATTTGAACTAGCTTGTAGAGCTAGTTCCACTCTAGTGTAAAATTGTTTGTACTAGGTTATAGAGCTAGTTCAACTCTAGTGTAAAACTATTTGAACTAGACTATGGAGCTAGTTCAACTCTAGTGTAAAATCATTTGTACTAGGTTATAGAGCTAGTTCAACTCTAGTGTAAATTTATTTGTACTAGGTTATAGAGCATGTTCTACTCTAGTGAAAAATTATTTGAACTAGCTTGTAGGGTTTGTTCAAATCTACAAGCTTGTATAGCTAGTTCAACTCTAGTGTAAAATTATTTGAACCAACTTGTAGAGCTAGTTCAACTCTAATGTAAAATTATTTGAACGAGGTTATAGATCTTGTTCAACTTTAGTTTAAAATTATTTAAACTAGCTTGTAGAGCTAGTTCAACTCTAGTGTCAAATTATTTGAACTAGCTTATTGAGCTATTTCAACTCTACTGTAAAATTATTTGTACTAGGTTATAGAGCTAGTTCAACTATAGTCTAAAATCATTTGTACTAGGTTATAGAGCTAGTTCTACTCTAGTACAAAAATATTCAAACTACCTTGTAGAGCTAGTTCAACTCTAGTGTAAAATTATTTGAACTAGCTTGTAGAGCTAGTTCAAATCTAGTCTGAAATTATGTGTACTATCTTATAGAGCTAGTTCAACTCTATTATAAAATAATTTGAACTAGCTTGTAGAGCTAGTTCAAATCTAGTGTAAAATTATTTGAACTAGCTTGTAGAGCTAGTTCAACTCTACTGTAAAATTATTTGTACTAGGTTATAGAGCAAGTTCAACTCTAGTCTAAAATTATTTGTACTAGGTTATAGAGCTAGTTCTACTCTAGTACACAAATATTTAAACTACATTGTAGAGCTAGTTCAACTCTAGTGTAAAATTATTTGAACTAGCTTGTAGGGCTAGTTCAAATCTAGTCTGAAATTATGTGTACTATCTTATAGAGCTATTTCAACTCTAGTGTAAAATAATTTGAACAAGCTTGTAGAGCTAGTTCAACTCTAGTGTAAAATTATTTGAACTAGCTTGTAGATCTAGTTCAACTCTAGTGTGAATTTTTTTGTACCAGGTTATTGAGAGCTAGTTCAACACTAGTGTAAAATTATTTGAACTAGCCTGTAGAGCTAGTTCAACTCTAGTGTAAAATTATTTGAACTAGCTTGTCGAGCTACTTCAACACTAGTGTAAAATTATTTGAACTAGCCTGTAGAGCTAGTTCAACTCTAGTGTAAAATTATTTGAACTATACTGTAGAGCTAGTTCAACTCTAGTGTAGAATTACATGAACTAGCTTGTAGAGCTAGTTCAAATCTAGTGTGAAATTATGTGTACAATGTTATAGAGCAAGTTCAACTCTAGTGTAAAATTATTTAAACGAGCTTGTAGACCTAGTTCAACTCTAGTGTAAAATTATTTCTACTAGGTTATAGAGCTAGTTCAACTCTAGTGTAAAACTATTTGAACTAGACTGTAGAGCTAGTTCAACTATAGTGTAAAATCATTTGTACTAGGTTATAGAGCTAGTTCTACTCTAGTGTAAAATTATTTGTACTAGGTTATAGAGCTAGTTCTACTCTAGTGCAAAATTATTTGAACTAGCTTCTAGAGCTTGTTCAACTCTACAAGCTTGTATAGCTAGTTCAACTCTAGTGTAAAATTATTTGAACTAGCTTGTAGAGCTAGTTCAACTCTACTTTAAAATTATTTGAACTAGCTTGTAGAGCTAGTTCAACTCTAGTGTAAAATTATTTGAACTAGCTTGTAGAGCTAGTTCAACTCTAGTGTAAAATTATTTGTACTAGGTTATAGAGCTAGTTCTACTCTAGTGTAAAATTATTTGAACTAGCTTGTATAGCTAGTTCAAATCTAGTGTAAAATTATTTGAACTAGCTGATAGAGCTAGTTCAACTCTAGTGTAAAATTATTTGTTCTATGTTATAGAGCTAGTTCAACTCTAGTGTAAATTTATTTATACTAGGTTATAGAGCTAGTTCAACTCTAGTGTAAAATTACTTGTACTAGCTTTATAGCTAGTTCAACTCTAGTGTAAAATTATTTGAACTATCTTCTAGAGCTAGTTCAACTCTAGAGTAGAATTACATGAACTAGCTTGTAGAGCTAGTTCAAATCTAGTGTGAAATTATGTGTACTATGTTATAGAGGAAGTTCAACTCTAGTGTAAAATTATTTGTACTAGGTTATATAGCTAGTTCAACTCTAGTGTAAAACTATTTGAACTAGACTGTGGAGCTAGTTCAACTCTAGTGTAAAATCATTTGTACTAGGTTATAGAGCTAGTTCAACTCTAGTGTAAATTTATTTCTACTAGGTTATAGAGCATGTTCTACTCTAGTGAAAAATTATTTGAACTAGCTTCTAGGGCTTGTTCAAATCTACAAGCTTGTATAGCTAGTTCAACTCTAGTGTAAAATTATTTGAACCAGCTTGTAGAGCTAGTTCAACTCTAATGTAAAATTATTTGAACTAGGTTATAGATCTTGTTCAACTTTAGTGTAAAATTATTTGAACTAGCTTGCAGAGCTAGTTCAACTCTACTGTAAAATTATTTGTAGTAGGTTATAGAGCTAGTTCAACTCTAGTACAAAATATTTAAACTGCCTTGTAGAGCTAGTTCAACTCTAGTGTAAAATTATTTGAACTAACTTGTAGAGCTAGTTCAAATCTAGTCTGAAATCATGTGTACTATCTTATAGAGCTAGTTCAACTCTAGTGTTAAATAATTCGAACTAGCTTGTAGAGCTAGTTCAAATCTAGTGTAAAATTATTTGAACTAGCTTGTAGAGCTAGTTCAACTCTAGTGTAAAATCATTTGTACTAGGTTATAGAGCTAGTTCAAGTCTAGTGTAAAATTATTTGTACTAGGTTATAGAGCTAGTTCTACTCTAGTGAAAAATTATTTGAACTAGCTTGTAGAGCTTGTTCAACTCTACAAGCTTGTATAGCTAGTTCAACTGCAGTGTAAAATTATTTGAACTAGCTTGTAGAGCTTGTTCAACTCTAGTGTAAATTTTTTTGAACTAGGTTATAAATCTAGTTCAACATTAGTGTAAAATTATTTTAACTAGCTTGTACAGCTAGTTCAACTCTAGTGTAAAATTATTTGAACTAGCTTGTAGAGCTAGTTCAACTCTAGTGAAAATTATTTGAACTAGGTTATAGATCTAGTTCAACTGTAGTGTAAAACTATTTGAACTAGAATGTAGAGCTAGTTCAACTCTAGTGTAAAATTATCTGAACTAGCTTGTAGAGCTAGTTCAACTCTAGTGTAAAATTATTTGAACTAGATTATAGATCTAGTTCAACTTTGGTGTAAAATTATTTGAACTAGCTTGTAGAGCTAGTTCAATTGTAGTGTAAAATTATTTGAACTAGATTGTAGAGCTAGTTCAACTCTAGTGTAAAATCATTTGAACTAGGTTATAGATCTAGTTCAACTATAGTGTAAAACTATTTGAACTAGAATGTAGAGCTAGTTCAACTCTAGTGTAAAATTATCTAAACTAGCTTGTAGAGTTATTTCAACTCTAGTGTAAAATTATTTGTACTAGGTTATAGAGCAAGTTCAACTATAGTGTAAAACTATTTGAACTAGATTGTAGAGCTAGTTCAACTCTAGTGTAAAATTATTTGAACTAGCTTGTAGATCTAGTTCAACTCTAGTGTAAAACTATTTGTAAACTAGCTTGTAGAGCTAGGTCAACTCTAGTGTAAAATTATTTGTACTAGGTTATAGAGCTAGTTCAACTCTAGTGTAAAATTATTTGTACTAGGTTATAGAGCTAGTTCTACTCTAGTAGAAAATTATTTAAACTACCTTGTAGAGCTAGTTCAACTCTAGTGTAAAATTATTTGAACTAGCTTGTAGAGCTAGTTCAAATCTAGTGTGAAATGATTTGTACTATCTTATAGAGCTAGTTCAACTCTAGTGTAAAATTATTTAAATTAGCTTGTAGAGCTAGTTCAACTCTAGTGTAAAACTATTTGAACTAGACTGTAGAGCTAGTTCAACTCTAGTGTAAAATCATTTGTACTAGGTTATAGAGCTAGTTCTACTCTAGTGAAAAATTATTTGAACTAGCTTGTAGAGCTTGTTCAACTCTACAAGCTGTATAGCTAGTTCAACTCTAATGTAAAATTATTTGAACTAGGTTATAGATCTTGTTCAACTTTAGTTTAAAATTATTTGAACTAGCTTGTAGAGCTAGTTCACCTCTAGTGTAAAATTATTTGAACAAGCTTATTGAGCTATTTCAACTCTACTGTAAAATTATTTGTACTAGGTTATAGAGCTAGTTCAACTCTAGTCTAAAATTATTTGTACTAGGTTATAGAGCTAGTTCTACTCTAGTACAAAATATTCAAACTACCTTGTAGAGCTAGTTCAACTCTAGTGTAAAATTATTTCAACTAGCTTGTAGAGCTAGTTCAAATCTAGTCTGAAATTATGTGTACTATCTTATAGAGCTAGTTCAACTCTAGTGTAAAATAATTTGAACTAGCTTGTAGACCTAGTTCAAATCTAGTGTAAAATTATTTGAACTAGCTTGTAGAGCTAGTTCAACTCTAGTGTAAAATCATTTGTACTAGGTTATAGAGCTAGTTCAAGTCTAGTGTAAAATTATTTGTACTAGGTTATAGAGCTAGTTCTACTCTAGTGAATTTTTTTTTGAACTAGCTTGTAGAGCTTGTTCAACTCTACAATCTTGTATAGCTAGTTCAACTCCAGTGTAAAATTATTTGAACTAGCTTGTAGAGCTAGTTCAACTCTAGTGTAAAATTATTTGAACTAGGTTATAGATCTAGTTCAACTTTAGTGTAAAATTATTTGAACTAGCTTGTAGAGCTAGTTCAATTCTAGTGTAAAATTATTTGAACTAGATTGCAGAGCTAGTTCAACTCTAGTGTAAAATCATTTGAACTAGGTTATAGATCTAGTTCAACTATAGTGTAAAACTATTTGAACTAGAATGTAGAGCTAGTTCAACTCTAGTGTAAAATTATCTAAACTAGCTTGTAGAGTTATTTCAACTCTAGTGTAAAATTATTTGTACTAGGTTATAGAGCAAGTTCAACTATAGTGTAAAACTATTTGAACTAGATTGTAGAGCTAGTTTAACTCTAGTGTAAAATTATTTGAACTAGCTTGTAGATCTAGTTCAACTCTAGTGTAAAACTATTTGTGAACTAGCTTGTAGAGCTAGGTCAACTCTAGTGTAAAATTATTTGTACTAGGTTATAGAACTAGTTCAACTCTAGTGTAAAATTATTTGTACTAGTTTATAGAGCTAGTTCTACTCTAGTAGAAAATTATTTAAACTACCTTGTAGAGCTAGTTCAACTCTAGTGTAAAATTATTTGAACTATCTTGTAGAGCTAGTTCAAATCTAGTGTGAAATGATTTGTACTATCTTATAGAGCTAGTTCAACTCTAGTGTAAAATTATTTGAATTAGCCTGTAGAGCAAGTTCAACTCTAGTGTAAAACTATTTGAACTAGACTGTAGAGCTAGTTCAACTCTAGTGTAAAATCAATTGTACTAGGTTATAGAGCTAGTTCTACTCTAGTGAAAAATTATTTGAACTAGCTTGTAGAGCTTCTTCAACTCTACAAGCTGCATAACTAGTTCAACTCTAATGTAAAATTATTTGAACTAGGTTATAGATCTTGTTCAACTTTAGTTTAAAATTATTTGAACTAGCTTGTAGAGCTAGTTCAACTCTAGTGTAAAATTATTTGAACTAGCTTATTGAGCTATTTCAACTCTACTGTAAAATTATTTGTACTAGGTTATAGAGCTAGTTCAACTCTAGTCTAAAATTATTTGTACTAGGTTATAGAGCTAGTACTACTCTAGTACAAAATATTCAAACTACCTTGTAGAGCTAGTTCAACTCTAGTGTAAAATTATTTGAACTAGCTTGTAGAGCTAGTTCAAATCTAGTCTGAAATTATGTGTACTATCTTATAGAGCTAGTTCAACTCTAGTGTAAAATAATTTGAACTAGCTTGTAGAGCAAGTTCAAATCTAGTGTAAAATTATTTGAACTAGCTTGTAGAGCTAGTTCAACTCTAGTGCAAAATCATTTGTACTAGGTTATAGAGCTAGTTCAAGTCTAGTGTAAAATTATTTGTACTAGGTTATAGAGCTAGTTCTACTCTAGTGAAAAATTATTTGAACTAGCTTGTAGAGCTTGTTAAACTCTACAACCTTGTATAGCTAGTTACACTCCAGTGTAAAATTATTTGAACTAGCTTGTAGAGCTTGTTGAACTCTAGTGTAAAATTTTTTGAACTAGGTTATAAATCTAGTTCAACATTAGTGTAAAATTATTTGAACTAGCTTGTAGAGCTAGTTCAACTCTAGTGTAAAATCATTTGTACTAGGTTATAGAGCTAGTTCAAGTCTAGTGTAAAATTATTTGTACTAGGTTATAGAGCTAGTTCCACTCTAGTGAAAAATTATTTGAACTAGCTTGTAGAGCTTGTTCAACTCTACAAGCTTGTATAGCTAGTTCAACTCCAGTGTAAAATTATTTGAACTAGCTTGTAGAGCTTGTTCAACTCAAGTGTAAATTTTTTTGAACTAGGTTATAAATCTAGTTCAACATTAGTGTAAAATTATTTTAACTAGCTTGTAGAGCTAGTTCAACTCTAGTGTAAAATTATTTGAACTAGCTTGTAGAGCTAGTTCAACCCTAGTGAAAATTATTTGAACTAGGTTATAGATCTAGTTCAACTATAGTGTAAAACTATTTGAACTAGAATGTAGAGCCAGTTCAACTCTAGTGTAAAATTATATGAACTAGATTGTAGTGCTAGTTCAACTCTAGTGTAAAATTATTTGAACTAGGATATAGATCTAGTTCAACTATAGTGTAAAACTATTTGAACTAGAATGTAGAGCTAGTTCAACTCTAGTGTAAAATTATCTAAGCTAGCTTGTAGAGGTATTTCAACTCTAGTGTAAAATTATGTGTACTAGGTTATAGAGCTAGTTCAACTATAGTGTAAAACTATTTGAACTAGATTGTAGAGCTATTTCAACTCTAGTGTAAAATTATTTGAACTAGCTTGTAGAGGTAGTTCAACTCTAGTGTAAAACTATTTGTGAACTAGCTTGTAGAGCTAGGTCAACTCTAGTGTAAAATTATTTGTACTAGGTTATAGAGCTAGTTCAACTCTAGTGTAAAGTTATTTGTACTAGGTTATAGAGCTAGTTCTACTCTAGTAGAAAATTATTTAAACTACCTTGTAGAGCTAGTTCAACTCTAGTGTAAAATTATTTGAACTAGCTTGTAGAGCTAGTTCAAATCTAGTGTGAAATGATGTGTACTATCTTATAGAGCTAGTTCAACTCTAGTGTAAAATTATTTGAATTAGCTTGTAGAGCTAGTTCAACTCTAGTGTAAAACTATTTGAACTAGACTGTAGAGCTAGTTGAACTCTAGTGTAAAATTATTTGTACTAGGTTATAGAGCTAGTTCTACTCTATTGAAAAATTATTTGAACTAGCTTGTAGAGCTTGTTTAACTCTACAAGCTGTATAGCTAGTTCAACTCTAGTGTAAAATTATTTGGACTAGCTTGTAGAGCTAGTTCAACTCTAGTGTAAAATTATTTGATCTAGGTTATAGATCTAGTTCATCCTTAGTGTAAAATTATTTGAACTAGCTTGTAGATCTAGTTAAACCCTAGTGTAAAATTATTTGAACTAGTTTGTAGAGCTAGTTCAACTCTAGTGTAAAATTATTTGTACTAGGTTATAGAGCTAGTTCAATTATAGTGTAAAACAATTTGAACTAGACTGTAGACCTAGTTCAACTCTAGTGTAAAATTATTTGAACTAGCTTGTAGAGCTAGTTCAACTCTAGTGTAAAATTATTTGAACTAGCTTGTAGAGCTAGTTCAATTCTAGTATAAAATTATTTCTACTAGGTTATAGAGCTAGTTCAACTATAGTGTAAAATTATTTGTACTAGGTTATAGAGCCAGTTCTACTCTAGTACAAAATTACTTGAACTACCTTGTAGAGCTAGTTCAACTCTAGTGTAAAATTATTTGAACTAGCTTGTAGAGCTAGTTCAAATCTAGTGTGAAATTATGTGTACTAGGTTATAGAGCTAGTTCAACTCTAGTGTAAAATTATTTGAACTAGCTTGTCCAGCTTGTTCAACTCTAGTGTGAAATTATTTGTACTAGGTTATTGAGAGCTAGTTCAACACTAATGTAAAATTATTTGAACTAGCTTGTAGAGCTACTTCAACACTCGTGTAAAATTATTTGAACTAGCATGTAGAGCTAGTTCAACTCTAGTATAAAATTATTTGAACAATCTTGTAGAGCTAGTTCAAATCTAGTGTGAAATTATGTGTACTAGGTTATAGAGCTAGTGTAAAATTAGTTGAACTAACTTGTAGAGCTAGTTCAACTCTAGTGTGAAATTTTTTGTACTAGGTTATTGAGAGCTAGTTCAACACTAGTGTAAAATTATTTGAACTAGCTTGTAGAGCTACTTCAACACTAGTGTAAAATTATTTGAACTAGCTTTATAGCTAGTTCAACTCTAGTGTAAAATTATTTGAACTATCTTGTAGAGCTAGTTCAACTCTAGAGTAGAATTACATGAACTAGCTTGTAGAGCTAGTTCAAATCTAGTGTGAAATTAGGTGTACTATGTTATAGAGGAAGTTCAACTCTAGTGTAAAATTATTTGAACTAGCTTGCAGAGCTAGTTCAACTCTAGTGTAAAATTATTTGTACTAGGTTATATAGCTAGTTCAACTCTAGTGTAAAACTATTTGAACTAGACTGTGGAGCTAGTTCAACTCTAGTGTAAAATCATTTGTACTAGGTTATAGAGCTAGTTCAACTCTAGTGTAAATTTATTTGTACTATGTTATAGAGCATGTTCTACACTAGTGAAAAATTATTTGAACTAGCTTGTAGAGCTTGTTCAAATCTACAAGCTTGTATAGCTAGTTCAACTCTAGTGTAAAATTACTTGAACTAGCTTGTAGAGCTAGTTCAACTCTAATGTAAAATTATTTGAACTAGGTTATAGATCTTGTTCAACTTTAGTGTAAAATTATTTGAACTAGCTTGTAGAGCTAGTTCAACTCTAGTGTAAAATTATTTGAACTAGCTTGTAGAGCTAGTTCAACTCTACTGTAAAATTATTTGTACTAGGTTATAGAGCTAGTTCAACTCTAGTGTAAAATTATTTGTACTAGGTTATTGAGCTAGTTCTACTCTAGTACAAAAATATTTAAACTACCTTTTAGAGCTAGTTCAACTCTAGTGTAAAATTATTTGAACTAACTTGTAGAGCTAGTTTAGATCTAGTCTGAAATTATGTGTACTATCATATAGAGCTAGTTCAACTCTAGTGTAAAATAATTGGAACTAGCTTGTAGAGCTAGTTCAAATCTAGTGTGAAATTGTGTGTACTATGTTATAGAGCTGGTTCAACTCGAGTGTAAAACTATTTGAACTAGACTATAGAGCTAGTTCAAGTCTAGTGTAAAATTATTTGTACTAGGTTATTGAGCTAGTTCTACTCTAGTGAAAAATTATTTGAACTAGCTTGTAGAGCTTGTTAAACTCTACAAGCTTGTATAGCTAGTTCAACTCCAGTTTAAAATTATTTGAACTAGCTTGTAGAGCTTGTTCAACTCTAGTGTAAAAATTTTTGAACTAGGTTATAAATCTAGTTCAACATTAGTGTAAAATTATTTTAACTAGCTTGTAGAGCTAGTTCAACTCTAGTGTAAAATTATTTGAACTAGCTTGTAGAGCTAGTTCAAATCTAGTCTGAAATTATGTGTACTATCTTATAGAGCTAGTTCAACTCTAGTGTAAAATAATTTGAACTAGCTTGTAGAGCTAGTTCAAATCTAGTGTAAAATTATTTGAACTAGCTTGTAGAGCTAGTTCAACTCTAGTGTAAAATCATTTGTACTAGGTTATAGAGCTAGTTCAAGTCTAGTGTAAAATTATTTGTACTAGGTTATAGAGCTAGTTCTACTCTAGTGAAAAATTATTTGAACTAGCTTGTAGAACTTGTTCAACTCTACAAGCTTGTATAGCTAGTTCAACTGCAGTGTAAAATTATTTGAACTAGCTTGTAGAGCTTGTTCAACTCAAGTGTAAATTTTTTTGAACTAGGTTATAAATCTAGTTCAGCATTAGTGTAAAATTATTTTAACTAGCTTGTAGAGCTAGTTCAACTCTAGTGTAAAATTATTTGAACTAGCTTGTAGAGCTAGTTCAACTCTAGTGAAAATTATTTGAACTAGGTTATAGATCTAGTTCAACTATAGTGTAAAACTATTTGAACTAGAATGTAGAGCTAGTTCAACTCTAGTGTAAAATTATATGAACAAGATTGTAGTGCTAGTTCAACTCTAGTGTAAAATTATTTGAACTAGGTTATAGATCTAGTTCAACTATAGTGTAAAACTATTTGAACTAGAATGTAGAGCTAGTTGAACTCTAGTGTAAAATTATCTAAACTAGCTTGTAGAGGTATTTCAACTCTAGTGTAAAAGAGGTATTTCAACTCTAGTGTAAAATTGTTTGTACTAGGTTATAGAGCTAGTTCAACTATAGTGTAAAACTATTTGAACTAGATTGTAGAGCTAGTTCAACTCTAGTGTAAAATTATTTGAACTAGCTTGTAGAGCTAGTTCAACTCTAGTGTAAAACTGTTTGTGAACTAGCTTGTAGACCTAGGTCAACTCTAGTGTAAAATTATTTGTACTAGGTTATAGAGCTAGTTCAACTCTAGTGTAAAATTATTTGTACTAGGTTATAGAGCTAGTTCTACTCTAGTAGAAAATTATATAAACTACCTTGTAGAGCTAGTTCAACTCTAGTGTAAAATTATTTGAACTAGCTTGTAGAGCTAGTTCAAATCTAGTGTGAAATGATGTGTACTATCTTATAGAGATAGTTCAACTCTAGTGTAAAATTATTTGAATTAGCTTGTAGAGCTAGTTCAACTCTAGTGTAAAACTATTTGAACTAGACTGTAGAGCTAGTTGAACTCTAGTGTAAAATCATTTGTACTAGGTTATAGAGCTAGTTCAACTCTAGTGTAAAATTATTTGTACTAGGTTATAGAGCTAGTTCTACTCTAGTGAAAAATTATTTGAACTAGCTTGTAGAGCTTGTTCAAATCTACAAGCTGTATAGCTAGTTCAACTCTAGTGTAAAATTATTTGAACTAGCTTGTAGAGCTAGTTCAACTCTAGTGTAAAACTATTTTATCTAGGTTATAGATATAGTTCATCCTTAGTGTAAAATTATTTGAACTAGCTTGTAGATCTAGTTAAACTCTAGTGTAAAATTATTTGAACTAGTTTGTAGAGCTAGTTCAAATCTAGTGTGAAATTATGTGTACTAGGTTATAGAGCTAGTTCAACTCTAGTGTAAAATTATTTGAACTAGCTTGTCCAGCTTGTTCAACTCTAGTGTGAAATTATTTGTACTAGGTTATTGAGAGCTAGTTCAACACTAATGTAAAATTATTTTAACTAGCTTGTAGAGCTACTTCAACACTAGTGTAAAATTATTTGAACTAGCATGTAGAGCTAGTTCAACTCTAGTGTAAAATTATTTGAACTAGCTTGTAGAGCTAGTTCAACTCTAGTATAAAATTATTTGAACTATCTTGTAGAGCTAGTTCAAATCTAGTGTGAAATTATGTGTACTAGGTTATAGAGCTAGTGTAAAATTAGTTGAACTAACTTGTAGAGCTAGTTCAACTCTAGTGTGAAATTTTTCGACTAGGTTATTGAGAGCTAGTTCAACACTAGTGTAAAATTATTTGAACTAGCTTGTAGAGCTACTTCAACACTAGTGTAAAATTATTTGAACTAGCTTTATAGCAAGTTCAACTCTAGTGTAAAATTATTTGAACTATCTTGTAGAGCTAGTTGAACTCTAGAGTAGAATTACATGAACTAGCTTGTACAGCTAGTTCAAATCTAGTGTGAAATTATGTGTACTATGTTATAGAGGAAGTTCAACTCTAGTGTAAAATTATTTGAACTAGCCTAGTTCAACTCTAGTGTAAAATTATTTGTACTAGGTTATATAGCTAGTTCAACTCTAGTGTAAAACTATTTGAACTAGACTGTGGAGCTAGTTCAACTCTAGTGTAAAATCATTTGTACTAGGTTATAGAGCTAGTTCAACTCTAGTGTAAATTTATTTGTACTAGGTTATAGAGCATGTTCTACACTAGTGAAAAATTATTTGAACTAGCTTGTAGAGCTTGTTCAAATCTACAAGCTTGTATAGCTAGTTCAACTCTAGTGTAAAATTACTTGAACTAGCTTGTAGAGCTAGTTCAACTCTAATGTAAAATTATTTGAACTAGGTTATGATCTTGTTCAACTTTAGTGTAAAATTATTTGAACTAGCTTGTAGAGCTAGTTCAACTCTACTGTAAAATTATTTGTACTAGGTTATAGAGCTAGTTCAACTCTAGTGTAAAATTATTTGTACTAGGTTATTGAGCTAGTTCTACTCTAGTACAAAAATATTTAAACTACCTTTTAGAGCTAGTTCAACTCTAGTGTAAAATTATTTGAACTAGATTGTAGAGCTAGTTCAGATCTAGTCTGAAATTATGTGTACTATCTTATAGAGCTAGTTCAACTCTAGTGTAAAATAATTTGAACTAGCTTGTAGAGCTAGTTCAAATCTAGTGTGAAATTGTGTGTACTATGTTATTGAGCTGGTTCAACTCGAGTGTAAAACTATTTGAACTAGACTGTACAGCTAGTTCAAGTCTAGTGTAAAATTATTTGTACTAGGTTATAGAGCTAGTTCTACTCTAGTGAAAAATTATTTGAACTAGCTTGTAGAGCTTGTTAAACTCTACAAGCATGTATAGCTAGTTCAACTCCAGTGTAAAATAATTTGAACTAGCTTGTAGAGCTTGTTCAACTCTAGTGTAAATTTTTTTGAACTAGGTTAAAAATCTAGTTCAACATTAGTGTAAAATTATTTTAACTAGCTTGTAGAGCTAGTTCAACTCTAGTGTAAAATTATTTGAAATAGCTTGTAGAGCTAGTTCAAATCTGGTCTGAAATTATGTGTACTATCTTATAGAGCTAGTTCAACTCTAGTATAAAATAATTTGAACTAGCTTGTAGAGCTAGTTCAAATCTAGTGTAAAATTATTTGAACTAGCTTGTAGAGCTAGTTCAACTCTAGTGTAAAATCATTTGTACTAGGTTATAGAGCTAGTTCAAGTCTAGTGTAAAATTATTTGTACTAGGTTATGTAGCTAGTTCTACTCTAGTGAAAAATTATTTGAACTAGCTTGTAGAGCTTGTTCAACTCTACAAGCTTGTGTAGCTAGTTCAACTGCAGTGTAAAATTATTTGAACTAGCTTGTAGAGCTTGTTCAACTCAATTGTAAATTTTTTTGAACTAGGTTATAAATCTAGTTCAACATTAGTGTAAAATTATTTTAACTAGCTTGTAGAGCTAGTTCAACTCTAGTGTAAAATTATTTGAACTAGCTTGTAGAGCTAGTTCAACTCTAGTGAAAATTATTTGAACTAGGTTATAGATCTAGTTCAACTATAGTGTAAAACTATTTGAACTAGAATGTAGAGCTAGTTCAACTCTAGTGTAAAATTATATGAACTAGATTGTAGTGCTAGTTCAACTCTAGTGTAAAATTATTTGAACTAGGTTATAGATCTAGTTCAACTATAGTGTAAAACTATTTGAACTAGAATGTAGAGCTAGTTCAACTCTAGTGTAAAATTATCTAAACTAGCTTGTAGAGGTATTTCAACTGTGGTGTAAAAGAGGTATTTCAACTCTAGTGTAAAATTATTTGTACTAGGTTATAGAGCTAGTTCAACTATAGTGTAAAACTATTTGAACTAGATTGTAGAGCTAGTTCAACTCTAGTGTAAAATTATTTGAACTAGCTTGTAGAGCTAGTTCAACTCTAGTGTAAAATTATTTGTGAACTAGCTTGTAGACGTAGGTCAACTCTAGTGTAAAATTATTTGTACTAGGTTATAGAGCTAGTTCAACTCTAGTGTAAAATTATTTGTACTAGGTTATAGAGCTAGTTCTACTCTAGTAGAAAATTATTTAAACTACCTCGTAGAGCTAGTTCAACTCTAGTGTAAAATTATTTGAACTAGCTTGTAGAGCTAGTTCAAATCTAGTGTGAAATGATGTGTACTATCTTATAGACCTAGTTCAACTCTAGTGTAAAATTATTTGAATTAGCTTGTAGAGCTAGTTCAACTCTAGTGTAAAACTATTTGAACTAGGCTGTAGAGCTAGTTGAACTCTAGTGTAAAATCATTTGTACTAGGTTATAGAGCTAGTTCAACTCTAGTGTAAAATTATTTGTACTAGGTTATAGAGCTAGTTCTACTCTAGTGAAAAATTATTTGAACTAGCTTGTAGAGCTTGTTCAAATCTACAAGCTGTATAGCTAGTTCAACTCTAGTGTAAAATTATTTGAACTAGCTTGTAGAGCTAGTTCAACTCTAGTGTAAAATTATTTGATCTAGGTTATAGATCTAGTTCATCCTTAGTGTAAAATTATTTGAACTAGCTTGTATATCTAGTTAAACTCTAGTGTAAAATTATTTGAACTAGTTTGTAGAGCTAGTTCAACTCTAGTGTAAAATTATTTGTACTAGGTTATAGAGCTAGTTCAACTATAGTGTAAAGCTATTTGAACTAGACTGTAGACCTAGTTCAACTCTAGTGTAAAATTATTTGAACTAGCTTGTAGAGCTAGTTCAACTCTAGTGTAAAATTATTTGAACTAGCTTGTAGAGCTAGTTCAATTCTAGTATAAAATTATTTCTACTAGGTAATAGAGCTAGTTCAACTCTAGTGTAAAATTATTTGTACTAGGTTATAGAGCCAGTTCTACTCTAGTACAAAATTACTTGAACTACCTTGTGGAGCTAGTTCAACTCTAGTGTAAAATTATTTGAACTAGCTTGTAGAGCTAGTTCAAATCTAGTGTGAAATTATGTGTACTAGGTTATATAGCTAGTTCAACTCTAGTGTAAAATTATTTGAACTAGATTGTCCATCTTGTTAAACTCTAGTGTGAAATTATTTGTACTAGGTTATAGCGAGCTAGTTCAAGACTAATGTAAAATTATTTGAACTAGCTTGTAGAGCTACTTCAACACTTGTGTAAAATTATTTGAACTAGCATGTAGAGCTAGTTCAACTCTAGTGTAAAATTATTTGAACTAGCTTCTAGAGCTAGTTCAACTCTAGTATAAAATTATTTGAACTATCTTGTAGAGCTAGTTCAAATCTAGTGTGAAATTATGTGTACTAGGTTATAGAGCTAGTGTAAAATTAGTTGAACTAACTTGTAGAGCTAGTTCAACTCTAGTGTGAAATTTTTTGTACTAGGTTATTGAGAGCTAGTTCAACACTAGTGTAAAATTATTTGAACTAGCTTGTAGAGCTACTTCAACACTAGTGTAAAATTATTTGAACTAGCTTTATAGCTAGTTCAACTCTAGTGTAAAATTATTTGAACTATCTTGTAGAGCTATTTCAACTCTAGAGTAGAATTACACGAACTAGCTTGTAGAGCTAGTTCAAATCTAGTGTGAAATTATGTGTACTATGTTATAGAGGAAGTTCAACTCTAGTGTAAAATTATTTGAACTAGCTTGCAGAGCAAGTTCAACTCTAGTGTAAAATTATTTGTACTAGGTTATATAGCTAGTTCAACTCTAGTGTAAAACTATTTGAACTAGACTGTGGAGCTAGTTCAAGTCTAGTGTAAAATCATTTGTACTAGGTTATAGAGCTAGTTCAACTCTAGTGTAAATTTATTTGTACTAGGTTATAGAGCATGTTCTACACTAGTGAAAAATTATTTGAACTAGCTTGTAGAGCTTGTTCAAATCTACAAGCTTGTATAGCTAGTTCAACTCTAGTGTAAAATTACTTGAACTATCTTGTGGAGCTAGTTCAACTCTAATGTAAAATTATTAGAACTAGGTTATAGATCTTGTTCAACTATAGTGTAAAATTATTTGAACTAGCTTGTAGAGCTAGTTCAACTCTAGTGTAAAATTATTTGAACTAGCTTGTAGAGCTAGTTCAACTCTACTGTAAAATTATTTGTACTAGGTTATAGAGCTAGTTCAACTCTAGTGTAAAATTATGTGTACTAGGTTATTGAGCTAGTTCTACTCTAGTACAAAAATATTTAAACTACCTTTTAGAGCTAGTTCAACTCTACTGTAAAATTATTTGAACTAGCTTGTAGAGCTAGTTCAGATCTAGTCTGAAATTATGTGTACTATCTTATAGAGCTAGTTCAACTCTAGTGTAAAATAATTTGAACTAGCTTGTAGAGCTAGTTCAAATCTAGTGTGAAATTGTGTGTACTATGTTATAGAGCTGGTTTAACTCGAGTGTAAAACTATTTGAACTAGACTGTAGAGCTAGTTCAAGTCTAGTGTAAAATTATTTGTACTAGGTTATAGAGCTAGTTCTACTCTAGTGAAAAATTATTTGAACTAGCTTGTAGAGCTTGTTAAACTCTACAAGTTTGTATAGCTAGTTCAACTCCAGTGTAAAATTATTTGAACTAGCTTGTAGAGCTTGTTCAACTCTAGTGTAAAATTATTTGAACTAGCTTGTAGAGCTAGTTCAATTCTAGTATAAAATTATTTCTACTAGGTAATAGAGCTAGTTCAACTCTAGTGTAAAATTATTTGTACTAGGTTATAGAGCCAGTTCTACTCTAGTACAAAATTACTTGAACTACCTTGTGGAGCTAGTTCAACTCTAGTGTAAAATTATTTGAACTAGCTTGTAGAGCTAGTTCAAATCTAGTGTGAAATTATGTGTACTAGGTTATATAGCTAGTTCAACTCTAGTGTAAAATTATTTGAACTAGCTTGTCCATCTTGTTCAACTCTAGTGTGAAATTATTTGTACTAGGTTATAGAGAGCTAGTTCAACACTAATGTAAAATTATTTGAACTAGCTTGTAGAGCTACTTCAACACTTGTGTAAAATTATTTGAACTAGCATGTAGAGCTAGTTCAACTCTAGTGTAAAATTATTTGAACTAGCTTGTAGAGCTAGTTCAACTCTAGTATAAAATTATTTGAACTATCTTGTAGAGCTAGTTCAAATCTAGTGTGAAATTATGTGTACTAGGTTATAGAGCTAGTGTAAAATTAGTTGAACTAACTTGTAGAGCTAGTTCAACTCTAGTGTGAAATTTTTTGTACTAGGTTATTGAGAGCTAGTTCAACACTAGTGTAAAATTATTTGAACTAGCTTGTAGAGCTACTTCAACACTAGTGTAAAATTATTTGAACTAGCTTTATAGCTAGTTCAACTCTAGTGTAAAATTATTTGAACTATCTTGTAGAGCTATTTCAACTCTAGAGTAGAATTACATGAACTAGCTTGTAGAGCTAGTTCAAATCTACTGTGAAATTATGTGTACTATGTTATAGAGGAAGTTCAACTCTAGTGTAAAATTATTTGAACTAGCTTGCAGAGCAAGTTCAACTCTAGTGTAAAATTATTTGTACTAGGTTATATAGCTAGTTCAACTCTAGTGTAAAACTATTTGAACTAGACTGTGGAGCTAGTTCAAGTCTAGTGTAAAATCATTTGTACTAGGTTATAGAGCTAGTTCAACTCTAGTGTAAATTTATTTGTACTAGGTTATAGAGCATGTTCTACACTAGTGAAAAATTATTTGAACTAGCTTGTAGAGCTTGTTCAAATCTACAAGCTTGTATAGCTAGTTCAACTCTAGTGTAAAATTACTTGAACTATCTTGTGGAGCTAGTTCAACTCTAATGTAAAATTATTAGAACTAGGTTATAGATCTTGTTCAACTTTAGTGTAAAATTATTTGAACTAGCTTGTAGAGCTAGTTCAACTCTAGTGTAAAATTATTTGAACTAGCTTGTAGAGCTAGTTCAACTCTACTGTAAAATTATTTGTACTAGGTTATAGAGCTAGTTCAACTCTAGTGTAAAATTATGTGTACTAGGTTATTGAGCTAGTTCTACTCTAGTACAAAAATATTTAAACTACCTTTTAGAGCTAGTTCAACTCTAGTGTAAAATTAGTTGAACTAGCTTGTAGAGCTAGTTCAGATCTAGTCTGAAATTATGTGTACTATCTTATAGAGCTAGTTCAACTCTAGTGTAAAATAATATGAACTAGCTTGTAGAGCTAGTTCAAATCTAGTGTGAAATTGTGTGTACTATGTTATAGAGCTGGTTTAACTCGAGTGTAAAACTATTTGAACTAGACTGTAGAGCTAGTTCAAGTCTAGTGTAAAATTATTTGTACTAGGTTATAGAGCTAGTTCTACTCTAGTGAAAAATTATTTGAACTAGCTTGTAGAGCTTGTTAAACTCTACAAGTTTGTATAGCTAGTTCAACTCCAGTGTAAAATTATTTGAACTAGCTTGTAGAGCTTGTTCAACTCTAGTGTAAAATTTTTTGAACTAGGTTATAAATCTAGTTCAACATTAGTGTAAAATTATTTTAACTAGCTTGTAGAGCTAGTTCAACTCTAGTGTAAAATTATTTGAACTAGCTTGTAGAGCTAGTTCAAATCTAGTCTGAAATTATGTGTACTATCTTATAGAGCTAGTTCAACTCTAGTGTAAAAAAATTTGAACTAGCTTGTAGAGCTAGTTCAAATCTAGTGTAAAATTATTTGAACTAGCTTGTAGAGCTAGTTCAACTCTAGTGTAAAATCATTTGTACTAGGTTATAGAGCTAGTTCAAGTCCAGTGTAAAATTATTTGTACTAGGTTATAGAGCTAGTTCTACTCTAGTGAAAAATTATTTGAACTAGCTTGTAGAGCTTGTTCAACTCTACAAGCTTGTATAGCTAGTTCAACTGCAGTGTAAAATTATTTGAACTAGCTTGTAGAGCTTGTTCAACTCAAGTGTAAATTTTTTTGAACTAGGTTATAAATCTAGTTCAACATTAGTGTAAAATTATTTTAACTAGCTTGTAGAGCTAGTTCAACTCTAGTGTAAAATTATTTGAACTAGCTTGTAGAGCTAGTTCAACTCTAGTGAAAATTATTTGAACTAGGTTATAGATCTAGTTCAACTATAGTGTAAAACTATTTGAACTAGAATGTAGAGCTAGTTCAACTCTAGTGTAAAATTAAATGAACTAGATTGTAGAGCTAGTTCAACTCTAGTGTAAAATTATTTGAACTAGGTTATAGATCCAGTTCAACTATAGTGTAAAACTATTTGAACTAGAATGTAGAGCTAGTTCAACTCTAGTGTAAAATTATCTAAACTAGCTTGTAGAGGTATTTCAACTCGAGTGTAAAAGAGGTATTTCAACTCTAGTGTAAAATTATTTGTACTAGGTTATAGAGCTAGTTCAACTATAGTGTAAAACTATTTGAACTAGATTGTAGAGCTAGTTCAACACTAGTGTAAAATTATTTGAACTAGCTTGTAGAGCTAGTTCAACTCTAGTGTAAAACTATTTGTGAACTAGCTTGTAGACCTAGGTCAACTCTAGAGTAAAATTATTTGTACTAGGTTATAGAGCTAGTTCAACTCTAGTGTAAAATTATTTGTACTAGGTTATAGAGCTAGTTCTACTCTAGTAGAAAATTATTTAAACTACCTTGTAGAGCTAGTTCAACTCTAGTGTAAAATTATTTGAACTAGCTTGTAGAGCTAGTTCAAATCTAGTGTGAAATGATGTGTACTATCTTATAGAGCTAGTTCAACTCTAGTGTAAAATTATTTGAATTAGCTTGTAGAGCTAGTTCAACTCTAGTGTAAAACTATTTGAACTAGACTGTAGAGCTAGTTGAACTCTAGTGTAAAATCATTTGTACTAGGTTATAGAGCTAGTTCAACTCTAGTGTAAAATTATTTGTACTAGGTTATAGAGCTAGTTCTACTCTAGTGAAAAATTATTGGAACTAGCTTGTAGAGCTTGTTCAAATCTACAAGCTGTATAGCTAGTTCAACTCTAGTGTAAAATTATTTGAACTAGCTTGTAGAGCTAGTTCAACTCTAGTGTAAAATTATTTGATCTAGGTTATAGGTCTAGTTCATCCTTAGTGTAAAATGATTTGAACTAGCTTGTAGATCTAGTTAAACTCTAGTGTAAAATTATTTGAACTAGTTTGTAGAGCTATTTCAACTCTAGTGTAAAATTATTTGTACTAGGTTATAGAGCTAGTTCAACTATAGTGTAAAACTATTTGAACTAGACTGTAGACCTAGTTCAACTCTAGTGTAAAATTATTTGAACTAGCTTGTAGAGCTAGTTCAACTCTAGTGTAAAATTATTTGAACTAGCTTGTAGAGCTAGTTCAATTCTAGTATAAAATTATTTCTACTAGGTTATAGAGCTAGTTCAACTGTAGTGTAAAATTATTTGTACTAGGTTATAGAGCCAGTTCTACTCTAGTACAAAATTACTTGAACTACCTTGTAGAGCTAGTTCAACTCTAGTGTAAAATTATTTGAACTAGCTTGTAGAGCTAGTTCAAATCTAGTGTGAAATTATGTGTACTAGGTTATAGAGCTAGTTCAACTCTAGTGTAAAATTATTTGAACTAGCTTGTCCAGCTTGTTCAACTCTAGTGTGAAATTATTTGTACTAGGTTATTGAGAGCTAGTTCAACACTAATGTAAAATTATTTGAACTAGCCTGTAGAGCTACTTCAACACTAGTGTAAAATTATTTGAACTAGCATGTAGAGCTAGTTCAACTCTAGTGTAAAATTATTTGAACTAGCTTGTAGAGCTAGTTCAACTCTAGTATAAAATTATTTGAACTATCTTGTAGAGCTAGTTCAAATCTAGTGTGAAATTATGTGTACTAGGTTATAGAGCTAGTGTAAAATTAGTTGAACTAACTTGTAGAGCTAGTTCAACTCTAGTGTGAAATTTTTTGTACTAGGTTATTGAGAGCTAGTTCAACACTAGTGTAAAATTATTTGAACTAGCTTTTAGAGCTAGTTCAACTCTAGTGTAAAATTATTTGAACTAGCTTGTAGAGCTAGTTCAGATCTAGTCTGAAATTATGTGTACTATCTTATAGAGCTAGTTCAACTCTAGTGTAAAATAATTTGAACTAGCTTGTAGAGCTAGTTCAAATCTAGTGTGAAATTGTGTGTACTATGTTATAGAGCTAGTTCAACTCGAGTGTAAAACTATTTGAACTAGACTGTAGAGCTAGTTCAACTCTAGTTTAACATCATTTGTACTAGGTTATAGAGCTAGTTAAAGTCTAGTGTAAAATTATTTGTACCAGGTTATAGAGCTAGTTCTACTCTAGTGAAAAATTATTTGAACTAGCTTGTACAGCTTGTTCAACTCTACAAGCTTGTATAGCTAGTTCAACTCTAGTGTAAAATTATTTGAACTAGCTTGTAGAGCTAGTTCAACTCTAGTGTAAAATTATTTGAACTAGCTTGTAGAGCTAGTTTAACTCTAGTGTAAAATTATTTGTACTAGGTTATAGAGCTAGTTCTACTCTAGTTTAAAATTATTTGAACTAGCTTGTATAGCTAGTTCAAATCTAGTGTAAAATTATTTGAACTAGCTTGTAGAGCTAGTTCAACTCTAGTGTAAAATTATTTGTTCTATGTTATAGAGCTAGTTCAACTCTAGTGTAAATTTATTTATACTAGGTTATAGAGCTACTTCAACTCTAGTGTAAAATTATTTGAACTAGCTTGTAGAGCTAGTTCAAATCTATGTTGAAATTATGTGTACTATGTTATAGAGCTAGTTTAACTCTAGTGTAAAATTATTTGAACTAGCTTGTAGAGCTAGTTCCACTCTAGTGTAAAATTATTTATACTAGGTCATAGAGCTAGTTCAACTCTAGTGTAAAACTATTTGAACTAGACCGTGGAGCTAGTTCAACTCTAGTGTAAAATCATTTGTACTACGTTATAGAGCTAGTTCAACTCTAGTGTAAATTTATTTGTACTAGGTTATAGGGCATGTTCTACTCTAGTGAAAAATTATTTGAACTAGCTTGAAGGGCTTGTTCAAATGTACAAGCTTGTATAGCTAGTTCAACTCTGGTGTAAAATTATTTGAACTAGCTTCTAGAGCTAGTTCAATTCTAATGTAAAATTATTTGAACTAGGTTATAGATCTTGTTCAACTTTAGTTTAAAATTATTTGAACTAGCTCGTAGAGCTAGTTCAACTCTAGTGTAAAATTATTTGAACTAGCTTATTGAGCTATTTCAACTCTACTGTAAAATTATTTGTACTAGGTTATAGAGCTAGTTCAACTCTAGTCTAAAATTATTTGTACTAGGTTATAGAGCTAGTTCTACTCTAGTAGAAAATTATTTAAACTACCTTGTAGAGCTAGTTCAACTCTAGTGTAAAATTATTTGAACTAGCTTGTAGAGCTAGTTCAAATCTAGTGTGAAATGATGTGTACTATCTTATAGAGCTAGTTCAACTCTAGTGTAAAATTATTTGAATTAGCTTGTAGAGCTAGTTCAACTCTAGTGTAAAACTATTTGAACTAGACTGTAGAGCTAGTTGAACTCTAGTGTAAAATCATTTGTACTAGGTTATAGAGCTAGTTCAACTCTAGTGTAAAATTATTTGTACTAGGTTATAGAGCTAGTTCTAC
>NC_041388.1:368054063-368054625 GCF_002162155.2 Triticum dicoccoides | reverse complement strand
TTCAACTCTAGTGTAAAATTATTTGAACTAGCTTGTAGAGCTAGTTCAAATCTATGTTGAAATTATGTGTACTATGTTATAGAGCTAGTTTAACTCTAGTGTAAAATTATTTGAACTAGCTTGTAGAGCTAGTTCCACTCTAGTGTAAAATTATTTATACTAGGTCATAGAGCTAGTTCAACTCTAGTGTAAAACTATTTGAACTAGACCGTGGAGCTAGTTCAACTCTAGTGTAAAATCATTTGTACTACGTTATAGCGCTAGTTCAACTCTAGTGTAAATTTATTTGTACTAGGTTATAGGGCATGTTCTACTCTAGTGAAAAATTATTTGAACTAGCTTGTAGGGCTTGTTCAAATGTACAAGCTTGTATAGCTAGTTCAACTCTGGTGTAAAATTATTTGAACTAGCTTGTAGAGCTAGTTCAATTCTAATGTAAAATTATTTGAACTAGGTTATAGATCTTGTTCAACTTTAGTTTAAAATTATTTGAACTAGCTCGTAGAGCTAGTTCAACTCTAGTGTAAAATTATTTGAACTAGCTTATTGAGCTATTTCAACT
>NC_041388.1:368032605-368054053 GCF_002162155.2 Triticum dicoccoides | reverse complement strand
TCTAGTCTGAAATTATGTGTACTATCTTATAGAGCTAGTTCAACTCTAGTGTAAAATAATTTGAACTATCTTGTAGAGCTAGTTCAAATCTAGTGTAAAATTATTTGAACTAGCTTGTAGAGCTAGTTCAACTCTACTGTAAAATTATTTGTACTAGGTTATAGAGCTAGTTCAACTCTAGTCTAAAATTATTTGTACTAGGTTATAGAGCTAGTTCAACTCTAGTACACAAATATTTAAACTACATTGTAGAGCTAGTTCAACTCTAGTGTAAAATAATTTGAACTAGCTTGTAGAGCTAGTTCAACTCTAGTGTAAAATTATTTGAACTAGCTTGTAGAGCTAGTTCAACTCTAGTGTGAATTTTTTTGTACCAGGTTATTGAGAGCTAGTTCAACACTAGTGTAAAATTATTTGAACTAGCTTGTAGAGCTACTTCAACACTAGTGTAAAATTATTTGAACTAGCCTGTAGAGCTAGTTCAACTCTAGTGTAAAATTATTTGAACTATCTTGTAGAGCTAGTTCAACTCTAGTGTAGAATTACATGAACTAGCTTGTAGAGCTAGTTCAAATCTAGTGTGAAATTATGTGTACTATGTTATAGAGCAAGTACAACTCTAGTGTAAAATTATTTAAACTAGCTTGTAGACCTAGTTCAACTCTAGTGTAAAATTATTTCTACTAGGTTATAGAGCTAGTTCAACTCTAGTGTAAAACTATTTGAACTAGACTGTAGAGCTAGTTCAACTCTAGTGTAAAATCATTTGTACTAGGTTATAGAGCTAGTTCTACTCTAGTGTAAAATTATTTGTACTAGGTTATAGAGCTAGTTCTACTCTAGTTCAAAATTATTTGAACTAGCTTGTAGAGCTTGTTCAACTCTACAAGCTTGTATAGCTAGTTCAACTCTAGTGTAAAATTATTTAAACTAGCTTGTAGAGCTAGTTCAACTCTAGTGTAAAATTATTTGAACTAGGTTATAGATCTAGTTCAACTTTAATGTAAAACTATTTGAACTAGCTTGTAGAGCTAGTTCAACTCTAGTGTAAAATTATTTGAACTAGCTTGTAGAGCTAGTTCAACTCTAGTGTAAAATTATTTGTACCAGGTTATAGAGCTAGTTCTACTCTAGTGTAAAATTATTTGAACTAGCTTGTATAGCTAGTTCAAATCTAGTGTAAAATTATTTGAACTAGCTTGTAGAGCTAGTTCAACTCTAGTGTAAAATTATTTGTTCTATGTTATAGAGCTAGTTCAACTCTAGTGTAAATTTATTTATACTAGGTTATAGAGCTAGTTCAACTCTAGTGTAAAATTATTTGAACTAGCTTGTAGAGCTAGTTCAAATCTAGTGTGAAATTATGTGTACTATGTTATATAGCTAGTTCAACTCTAGTGTAAAATTATTTGAACTAGCTTGTAGAGCTAGTTCCACTCTAGTGTAAAATTATTTATACTAGGTCATAGAGCTAGTTCAACTCTAGTGTAAAACTATTTGAACTAGACCGAGGAGCTAGTTCAACTCTAGTGTAAAATCATTTGTACTACGTTATAGAGCTAGTTCAACTCTAGTGTAAATTTATTTGTACTAGGTTATAGAGCATGTTCTACTCTAGTGAAAAATTATTTGAACTAGCTTGTAGGGCTTGTTCAAATGTACAAGCTTGTATAGCTAGTTCAACTCTGGTGTAAAATTATTTGAACTAGCTTGTAGAGCTAGTTCAATTCTAATGTAAAATTATTTGAACTAGGTTATAGATCTTGTTCAACTTTAGTTTAAAATTATTTGAACTAGCTCGTAGAGCTAGTTCAACTCTAGTGTAAAATTATTTGAACTAGCTTATTGAGCTATTTCAACTTTACTGTAAAATTATTTGTACTAGGTTATAGAGCTAGTTCAACTCTAGTCTAAAATTATTTGTACTAGGTTACAAAGCTAGTTCTACTCTATTACAAAAATATTTAAACTACCTTGTAGAGCTAGTTCAACTCTAGTGTAAAATTATTTGAACTAGCTTGTAGAGCTAGTTCGAATCTAGTCTGAAATTATGTGTACTATATTATAGAGCTAGTTCAACTCTAGTGTAAAATAATTTGAACTAGCTTGTAGAGCTAGTCCAAATCTAGTGTAAAATTATTTGAACTAGCTTGTAGAGCTAGTTCAACTCTACTGTAAAATTATTTGTACTAGGTTATAGAACTAGTTCAACTCTAGTCTAAAATTATTTTTACTAGGTTATAGAGCTAGTTCAACTCTAGTACACAAATATTTAAACTACATTGTAGAGCTAGTTCAACTCTAGTGTAAAATTATTTGAACTAGCTTGTAGAGCTAGTTCAAATCTACTCTAAAATTAGGTGTACTATCTTATAGAGCTAGTTCAACTCTAGTGTAAAATAATTTGAACTAGCTTGTAGAGCTAGTTCAACTCTAGTGTAAAATTATTTGAACTAGCTTGTAGAGCTCATTCAACTCTAGTGTGAATTTTTTGTACCAGGTTATTGAGAGCTAGTTCAACACTAGTGTAAAATTATTTGAACTAGCTTGTAGAGCTACTTCAACACTAGTGTAAAATTATTTGAACTAGCCTGTAGAGCTAGTTCAACTCTAGTGTAAAATTATTTGAACTATCTTGTAGAGCTAGTTCAACTCTAGTGTAGAATTACATGAACTAGCTTGTAGAGCTAGTTCAAATCTAGTGTGAAATTATGTGTACTATGTTATAGAGCAAGTACAACTCTAGTGTAAAATTATTTAAACTAGCTTGTAGACCTAGTTCAACTCTAGTGTAAATTTATTTCTACTAGGTTATAGAGCTAGTTCAACTCTAGTGTAAAACTATTTGAACTAGACTGTAGAGCTAGTTCAACTCTAGTGTAAAATCATTTGTACTAGGTTATAGAGCTAGTTCTACTCTAGTGTAAAATTATTTGTACTAGGTTATAGAGCTAGTTCTACTCTAGTGCAAAATTATTTGAACTAGCTTGTAGAGCTTGTTCAACTCTACAAGCTTGTATAGCTAGTTCAACTCTAGTGGAAAATTATTTAAACTAGCTTGTAGAGCTAGTTCAACTCTAGTGTAAAATTATTTGAACTAGGTTAGAGATCTAGTTCAACTTTAATGTAAAACTATTTGAACTAGCTTGTAGATCTAGTTCAACTCTAGTGTAAAATTATTTGAACTAGCTTGTAGAGCTAGTTCAACTCTAGTGTAAAATTATTTGTACCAGGTTATAGAGCTAGTTCTACTCTAGTGTAAAATTATTTGAACTAGCTTGTATAGCTAGTTCAAATCTAGTGTAAAATTATTTGAACTAGCTTGTAGAGCTAGTTCAACTCTAGTGTAAAATTATTTGTTCTATGTTATAGAGCTAGTTCAACTCTAGTGTAAATTTATTTATACTAGGTTATAGAGCTAGTTCAACTCTAGTGTAAAATTATTTGAACTCGCTTGTAGAGCTAGTTCAAATCTAGTGTGAAATAATGTGTACTATGTTATATAGCTAGTTCAACTCTAGTGTAAAATTATTTGAACTAGCTTGTAGAGCTAGTTCCACTCTAGTGTAAAATTATTTGTACTAGGTTATAGAGCTAGTGCAACTCTAGTGTAAAACTATTTGAACTAGACTGTGGAGCTAGTTCAACTCTAGTGTAAAATCATTTGTACTAGGTTATAGAGCTAGTTCAACTCTAGTGTAAATTTATTTGTACTAGGTTATAGAGCATGTTCTACTCTAGTGAAAAATTATTTGAACTAGCTTGTAGGGTTTGTTCAAATCTACAAGCTTGTATAGCTACTTCAACTCTAGTGTAAAATTATTTGAACCAGCTTGTAGAGCTAGTTAACCTCTAATGTAAAATTATTTGAACTAGGTTATAGATCTTGTTCAACTTTAGTTTAAAATTATTTGAACTAGCTTGTAGAGCTAGTTCAACTCTAGTGTAAAATTATTTGAACTAGCTTATTAAAGCTATTTCAACTCTACTGTAAAATTATTTGTACTAGGTTATAGAGATAGTTCAACTCTAGTCTAAAATTATTTGTACTAGGTTATAGAGCTAGTTCTACTCTAGTACAAAATATTTAAACTTCCTTGTAGAGCTAGTTCAACTCTAGTGTAAAATTATTTGAACTAGCTTGTAGAGCTAGTTCAAATCTAGTCTGAAATTATGTGTACTATCTTATAGAGCTAGTTCAACTCTATTATAAAATAATTTGAACTAGCTTGTAGAGCTAGTTCAAATCTAGTGTAAAATTATTTGAACTAGCTTGTAGAGCTAGTTCAACTCTACTGTAAAATTATTTGTACTAGGTTATAGAGCTAGTTCAACTCTAGTCTAAAATTATTTGTACTAGGTTATAGAGCTAGTTCTACTCTAGTACACAAATATTTAAACTACATTGTAGAGCTAGCTCAACTCTAGTGTAAAATTATTTGAACTAGCTTGTAGGGCTAGTTCAAATCTAGTATGAAATTATGTGTACTATCTTATAGAGCTAGTTCAACTCTAGTGTAAAATAACTTGAACAAGCTTGTAGAGCTAGTTCAACTCTAGTGTAAAATTATTTGAACTAGCTTGTAGATCTAGTTCAACTCTAGTGTGAATTTTTTGTACCAGGTTATTGAGAGCTAGTTCAGCACTAGTGTAAAATTATTTGAACTAGCTTGTAGAGCTACTTCAACACTAGTGTAAAATTATTTGAACTAGCCTGTAGAGCTAGTCCAACTCTAGTGTAAAATTATTTGAACTATCTTGTAGAGCTAGTTCAACTCTAGTGTAGAATTACATGAACTAGCTTGTAGAGCTAGTTCAAATCTAGTGTGAAATTATGTGTACTATGTTATAGAGCAAGTTCAACTCTATTGTAAAATTATTTAAACTAGATTGTAGACCTAGTTCAACTCTAGTGTAAAATTATTTCTACTAGGTTATAGAGCTAGTTCAACTCTAGTGTAAAACTATTTGAACTAGACTGTAGAGCTAGTTCAACTCTAGTGTAAAATCATTTGTACTAGGTTATAGAGCTAGTTCTACTCTAGTGTAAAATTATTTGTACTAGGTTATAGAGCTAGTTCTACTCTAGTGCAAAATTATTTGAACTAGCTTGTAGAGCTTGTTCAACTCTACAAGCTTGTATAGCTAGTTCAACTCTAGTGTAAAATTATTTGAACTAGCTTGTAGAGCTAGTTCAACTCTAGTGTAAAATTATTTGAACTAGGTTATAGATCTAGTTCAACTTTACTGTAGAACTATTTGAACTAGCTTGTAGAGCTAGTTCAACTCTAGTGTAAACTTATTTGAACTAGCTTGTAGAGCTAGTTCAACTCTAGTGTAAAATTATTTGTACTAGGTTATAGAGCTAGTTCTACTCTAGTGTAAAATTATTTGAACTAGCTTGTATAGCTAGTTCAAATTCTAGTGTAAAATTATTTGAACTAGCTTGTAGAGCTAGTTCAACTCTAGTGTAAAATTATTTGTTTGATGTTATAGAGCTAGTTCAACTCTAGTGTAAATTTATTTATACTAGGTTATAGAGCTAGTTCAACTCTAGTGTAAAATTATTTGAACTAGCTTGTAGAGCTAGTTCCACTCTAGTGTAAAATTATTTGTACTAGGTTATAGAGCTAGTTCAACTCTAGTGTAAAACTATTTGAACTAGACTGTGGAGCTAGTTCAACTCTAGTGTAAAATCATTTGTACTAGGTTATAGAGCTAGTTCAACTCTAGTGTAAATTTATTTGTACTAGGTTATAGAGCATGTTCTACTCTAGTGAAAAATTATTTGAACTATCTTGTAGGGTTTGTTCAAATCTACAAGCTTGTATAGCTGGTTCAACTCTAGTGTAAAATTATTTGAACCAGCTTGTAGAGCTAGTTCAACTCTAATGTAAAATTATTTGAACTAGCTTATTGAGCTATTTCAACTCTACTGTAAAATTATTTGTACTAGGGTATAGAGCTAGTTCAACTCTAGTCTAAAATTATTTGTACTAGGTTATAGAGCTAGTTCTACTCTAGTACAAAATATTTAAACTACCTTGTAGAGCTAGTTTAACTCTAGTGTAAATTATTTTAACTAGCTTGTAGAGCTAGTTCAAATCTAGTCTGAAATTTTGTGTACTATCTTATAGAGCTAGTTCAACTCTACTATAAAATAATTTGAACTAGCTTGTAGAGCTAGTTCAAATCTAGTGTAAAATTATTTGAACTAGCTTGTAGAGCTAGTTCAACTCTACTGTAAAATTATTTGTACTAGGTTATAGTGCTAGTTCAACTCTAGTCTAAAATTATTTGTACTAGGTAATAGAGCTAGTTCTACTCTAGTACACAAATATTTAAACTACATTGTACATCTAGTTCAACTCTAGTGTAAAATTATTTGAACTAGCTTGTAGGGCTAGTTCAACTCTAGTTTGAAATTATGTGTACTATCTTATAGAGCTAGTTCAACTCTAGTGTAAAATAATTTGAACAAGCTTGTAGAGCTAGTTCAACTCTAGTGTAAAATTATTTGAACTAGCTTGTAGATCTAGTTCAACTCTAGTGTGAATTTTTTGTACCAGGTTATTGAGAGCTAGTTCAACACTAGTGTAAAATTATTTGAACTAGCTTGTAGAGCTACTTCAACACTAGTGTAAAATTATTTGAACTAGCCTGTAGAGCTAGTTCAACTCTAGTGTAAAATTATTTGAACTATCTTGTAGAGCTAGTTCAAATCTAGTGTGAAATTATGTGTACTATGTTATAGAGCAAGTTCAACTCTAGTGTAAAACTATTTAATTTGTAGACCTAGTTCAACTCTAGTGTAAAATTATTTCTACTAGGTTATAGAGCTAGTTCAATTCTAGTGTAAAACTATTTGAACTAGACTGTAGAGCTAGTTCAACTCTAGTGTAAAATCATTTGTACTAGGTTATAGAGCTAGTTCTACTATAGTGTAAAATTATTTGTACCAGGTTATAGAGCTAGTTCTACTCTAGTGTAAAATTATTTGAACTAGCTTGTATAGCTAGTTCAAATCTAGTGTAAAATTATTTGAACTAGCTTGTAGAGCTAGTTCAACTCTAGTGTAAATCGAGGCGAGGCACACGAGTAGTTTACCCAACTTCGGAGCTCTCCGGAGAGATAACACTCCTATTGCTGCTTGTCTGGTTGTATTATCTGGTGTTCTTGCTCTCCAAAGTGAGAGTGTGATGTTCTCTGGGCTACCAATGGATCCCAGCAAACTGCCTGAGGCTCCGAACCTATGAGCCGAACCCCCTCTACGTTGCGCATGGGCCTCCTTTTATACGCTAAAGGGGTCACCGACAGGTGGCAACGCAGAGGAGGGTAAAAACGTAAAAAGCGAGGTAGTTGATATAGTTGCTTGTACAGTGCACCCTACCTAACCCTGACGGCAGGGGACAAGGGCATTAAATGCCCGTCTGAGTCGCCCGAACAGTGCAGAAAAGGACCGTTAGGGGCGCCGCCGTTCGCCACGATGGCGATCTTGTCAGCTTCACATGCCACTGCGCACCGCTGGCTGCACAACCTCCCGCCATGCACGTCCGGAGAGGCCCCCAGAGCGACACGTTGGTGGATGCGCTGGAGCGTGGACACAGAGTGGCGCCTGCCGCGGCAAGCGCCTTGCTGCTGTTGTTATCTTGTCGGGTCTGGAAGCTTGTCGCTCACCGGGCTTCGAGGTACCTTGGTTTGTCTTCCCGGCAAGCTCCTCTTGCCGGGGCCTTGTTGCCTTGCCGGAGCGCGTGGCGCGTCGCGGCAAGTTCATTGGAGCGCCTTGGTTGGCCTTCCCGGCAAGCTCCTCTTGCCGGGGTCTTGTCTCCTTAGCCTAAATACTTTGTTCTTGGATGGCTCCAAGGGAACCTTGGGGGATCTTGGTGATCACCCGGCAAGCCTTTGCCGTGGGGTGCTGCAACTGCCCGTGCACAAGTTCGGGGTACTAGGGTACCCCTAATCTAGTACACCGACAGGAGCCCCCGGGCCTGGGCCAGACACGGTGCCGAGCGCTGTTGGGCCAGGCCCAATACAGGGCACGGGCACACGCGGGCTGGGCCACGCCAAATCTTGTTCCGTATCCACCGCACTCTCCCATAACGGCACGCGTTGAATGCGGCATCGTGGGAGAGATCGTGGGTGGTTGTTTAAGGGGAAGGCCGAAACGTCCGCCCTGTCCCTCTTTATAAGCAGAGGAAACAGGGGCAGTTCGTTCCCCCTTGCTGCTTGCTTCTACTCCTTCTTCACAAACTCCGCCGCTCCCCTCTTCTTCTCGAAGCCGAGAGAGCAGTGCTCCGCCCCCCCCATTGCCACCAGCATCACCACGCAGTCGACCTTCTCCACCACCTCCGCCATGGCCCCGAAAGCCGACAAGGGAAAGGGCGTGAAGTCGGCCGAGGCGCAGCGGCTCGCGGCGCTGCGGAAGGAGCGGGCGATCTTCACCCCCCAGCTCGGAGTGCAGGAGCTGAGGGAGTACTTCTACCTCTTTTGGGCGATGGAGACGCGTGCGCATCCGCGCACGAGGGTACTCCCGGCCGCTGCCTCGGAGTCGGCTCCAAATGGGTACCCTTTCTTCCCGCTATTCTTCTATTGCAGACTCTGCCCGCCCTTCTCGGAGTTCTTTTGTGACATTATGAACACATATGGCTTCCGCCTCCTTGACTTCACCCCCAATGCTGTCCTGACCATGGCGGTTTTCGCACACTTGTGCGAAAACTTTGTCGGAGTCCACCCTAGTGTAGCCCTTTTCCGCCACTTCTTCATACCTCGGGTAGAGAGAGGAGAGCCGCTTGCCGGAGGGATTGCCTGGGTCTCGAGAGTCGGCAAGAAAGAGGCGTACTTGGAGGGTGAGCTTCGTAGCAAGTGGGAGGAGTGGAGAGCGGAGTGGTGTTGGATCGTCGAGGAGGATCCGCAGCCCTTCACCGCCGTGCGCCAAACTCCAATAGTGTGCGGCAATGACTGGAGCAACATGGCCCCGGAAGACAAGAGGCTGAAGATCGCCATCACTAGGATTCTTCGCCTCAGGCTTGCCGGGCTCACCGTAGGTGCTGTCGGGGTAGATTTCCTCCGCCGCCGCATTGCCCCCCTGCAGGAGAGGAGGAGGCCCGCCTGGGAATTCAAGAATTCGGCGGACATCATGAGGCTGCGGCCGGGCCTCAACTACAACTTCACTGTCTTGGAGTTGGACGCAATGCTCTTGGAATTATTCAAACGCGACCCCCAGCATCCATTCACATTGCCGAGGGGCATAGTTCCTTTGTGCAATAACTCTTCGCTTGACCGGATCCGCGCCATGATGCCGTTGTGCGATTCACACGGCATCGTCCCAACTTGGCAAGAGCCTGCGGATGACGTTGTGCGAGCGTTCTTCGACACCTTGGAGGAACTGCTAGTCCGCGCCGACGAGCATAAGAGCCTCACCCGTGACACCACCGACGAGGAGCTGCAACTCATCGCTACTAGGGCGGAAGAGGCTGCGGCCGCAGCTGCTGCGGGTGTGTTTGTGTTCACTGTGGAGGAGGCGGAGGCTGCAGAGGCGGCAAACCTTGCCGAACGCGCGGAGTTCATGGGCGAGGAGGAGCCTGCTGGTTCCGAAGCCGAGTCGAGCGAGGCCGGCGAGGAGGAGGCTGAACCTTCAGAGAGCTTGCCGCAGGCGGAGCCCCCGGCCCCGCCAAGGAGGCACCTTCGCAGGGTCGGGGACGCAGCAGGGCGGCAGCCGGCTCCACAGCCACCAAGCCGCACGACGCGCTCTACCGCGGCAAGAAATGTTGCTGCGGAGCGCCTCACGCAACAGCGGCAACTGGAGCGGGACCTTCCCGGGCCACCGCCACTGCCCCCGCCAAGCGGGCAAGGGATCCTACTCCTCCACCTCGCCGCACCGGAGGAGGGCCGGACTTCGATCTTTCCGCGCTCAGCTCCGATGAGGAGGAAGAAGAGTGAGTTTCTTTGGCGCCCTTATAATCCTTCAATCTTGCTATTTATATCTTGTATCTGACTTGCTCCAATCTGGACTCTTTTCTTTTCAGAACACTGGCCCAGAGAGCGGCGAAGAGGGCCAAGGCCGCGGTGATCGTCATCGAGGATGACCCCATCGTGTCGGCAGGAGGTGGGTCCGAGACCACCTTGACGGACCCGGCAATCACCCCTCGGAGCAGCCCCCAGCGCAGCCCCCAGCGTAAGTTCATAGTTTAGCCTTCTGCTGTCGGGCGCGCTTGAGTGCTTTTTCCTTTGTTGATATCTTGCTTGTTGACTTGTGCAGGAGCAGAGCAGCCTCATCAGGAGCGCCCGGAGGCCGGTCCCGAAGTGCCACCTGCTTCGACTGCGCCGCCAAGGGAGGAGTCCCCGGCAAGGGAGCGCTCTCCGGCAAGGGGGGACTCTCCAGCAAGGGATGGCACTGCTGATCCTGCGGCGACCGAGGCCGCAACTGAAGATCTTGGTGCAGGTAATCCACTTGCCCAAAAACTTTCCCTTGGGTTCTGCTTCTTCTGTTTTTCTTTCCTTGAATTTTTGATTGATTTTTCTCCCTTCTTCGTTCTTCAGAACCATCTTCGGCTGAGCCAATGGAGACAGAGAGCGCCGGCGAGGAAGGTGCCGGTGCTGATGAGACCGCCGGCGAGGAGGCCGCCGGGGCTGCTGCTGCGGAAGCCGGCGAGGGATCGGGCGATCGCACTGACGACCCTGAGGCCGCAGGAGCGCCGGGCGCTGCACCGACCGCCGAACCCTCTGTCGCTTCCGCAGAGTCGGGCTCCGAGGAGCCCCAGCCCGGCGCCTACTTGCAGGCCGGTGACAACATCTTCATCAAGCTACCCTGGGCGTCGAGCTCCAAGGCGCCAGTCGAGGTGGAGACTTTTGACGGGGAGGTGCTCGCCTCTGCTGGGCTGTCATTGGTTGACGCACCCGGCAGCAGCAGCGGCAAGCCTGAGGAGGAGCAGCTGCTGCGGAAGCTGCTGTCACTCTACTGCACCCGACAAGCCAAGCTGGCTTCCCGGGAAGCGCTTGTCACGAAGGCGGGAGTTGACATGGAGAAGCGCGCGGAGGAGCTCCGGGGACAAAATCAAGAAGCTCTTCGATCCCTGGCGCAGGAGCGGGAGCGAGTAGATGAGGAGTGCACGGCCTTTCTTCTCGAGAAGGCCGAGGCTGAGGAGGAACAAAGGCTTGCTGCCGAGAAGCAGTCCGCGCGGGAAGGCGAGCTAGTGCAGCGGAAGGCCCACCTCGACAGCTACGAGGAAGAGCTCGCCGAGCGCGAGCGAGCACTTGGCGGGGCGCTCAAGGAGGCAAAGGATGCCGCGGCAACTGCAGAGGCCGCCAATAAGGAGCTAGAGGAGAAGGTGGCGCGGCTGGAGGCCGATATTGGGAAGAGCGGCGAGGAGATTGCCGCGCTCAAGCGTGAGCGCGAGAAGGATGCTGCCGCCCATGGTGAGCTGCAAGGCCTTCTCGCTGAGAGGGGCAAGGAGCTCAGCGCCGCCAAGGATTCCAAAGCAGACCTGGAGCTGAAGCTGGCCACGCTGACGCAGACGCTGGAGGCCGCCAAGGAGCGGGAGAAGACCTTGGCGGAGAAGGTTAAGGCTGACGCTGCGCTACCGGAGAGCATTGCAGTTACCCAGAACTCGTTCAGAGACACAGTGGAGCACTGGACCGAGGGCCTGGTGAACACTGCCGCCGTCATCAACGAGGAGCTGGCGCAGCTGGGGATGGATGACTTTGGGTATCCTTCCGACGAGAGCCTTCAACCCAGCGCCAAGCTCAGCCTATTCTTCAAGGGCATGGCGACGGCACTCCAGCGGCTCCGGGAGAGGATCCCGAAGCAGCTGGCCGACGAGTCACGCAAAATCTGCGCCGGGGTTCTCCAGAAGGTGCTGATGAAGGTAGCCTTCCGCAATCCAGGCCTCAGCTTCACCAACGTCCTCCGATCTTTGCCGCCTGATGCCGATCTGGATGCACTCAAGGCCCTTGTCGCACCCATTGTGGACAAGGTGAGCGAGATCAAGCGAGTTGAGGGCGGACGCGTAGATTAGGCCACCCATTTCTTCTCTTCCCTTGTCGCTGCTAGTCATGTTATGAGAACAGTCTGTTAGAGCTGCGACAAGTTATCTTTGTGATATAACTTTATTTCTGTTATCAATTGCGATGTTATTTCCTTTACTAGATTCCTTCCTTTGTATGTTTTCACCCTACGCTTCTAGGGAACTTGTCGGCGCAGGCGCCCGAGCCGCGAGCGCTGAGTGCGGAACTTCAGCAGCCTGCTGGCGGCACTGCTTCCGACAAGAAACCTTGTCGTGACTAGATGCAGCATGCTTAAGCTGTTGATCGGACTCGAAACAAAGTAAGGGAGCAACTAGCCACGAGTTGGTTCCTCCGCGCACAGGTTTTCCATACAAAGCAGGGTCATTCGAGGAAGATAACTCAAAAATTTAAAAAAGTGATTGCTCAAACTTTGGCAACTTAGCTTTTCTGTTATTTGCTTCCCGGTAAGGCAAGTCTTTGTTTGAATGACGCCTGGCCCACACCACAATCTTCTCCTTCCCCCCGGCAAACTTGTGTGCGAGAGAACCTTCTTTTCCTTTAAAAGAAAAAGAAAGAAGAGAAAATAATAATATGGAGCACTTCGGCTCGTTACTGCTTACCGGATGTAAGTGCTGCACAAAGTGTCAGATAATCACATGCAAGAAAGGAACTAACGCATGAAATGGACAAGCTGTGCGGAGCACATGGGGTTTTACTTCTGCACGGGGTCTGCGCCCGGCTTTGTACAAAGGATTACATGCAACAGCGGCAAGACTTGTACAAAAGGTGGTTGTCGGAACGGGTTCCGGCAACCGCGCCTTATGGGAAAAACTTACGAAGATGTTCTATGTTCCAGGAGTTGCTCACTGGAATGCCATCTTCGGTCTCAAGGCGGACAGCGCCAGGCCTTGTGACTTGTCTCACCCGATAAGGGCCTTCCCACTTCGGCGTCAACTTGTTGGAATTCTTGGCGGATTGAACGCGCCGAAGAACAAGGTTGCCTTCCTCGAAGCTTCTGGCTTTAACTTTGCGACTATGATAGCGGCGCAAAGCTTGCTGGCATCGAGCAGCTCGTACAGCAGCCTGAAGACGATCTTCCTCAAGGAGCAGCGCGTCGTCTTGCCGCAGCTGTACTTGCTCAAGCTCATCATAAGCGAGCACTCGAGGTGATCCGTATACGAGTTCCGTGGGGAGAACTGCCTCTGCTCCATAGACTAGAGCGAAAGATGTTTGGCCAGTGGCTCGATTTGGCGTCGTTCTGATCGACCAAAGAACCACCGGCAGCTCCTCGATCCAGTTCCTTCCGCATTTGTGCAGCCTGTCAAAAGTTCTGGTCTTGAGTCCGTGCAGCACTTCAGCATTTGCCCTCTCTGCTTGACCGTTGCTTCTCGGATGAGCAACAGAAGCAAAGCAGACCTTGGCGCCAAGGTCTTGGACGTACTGCATGAAGGTGCGGCTCATGAATTGCATGCCGTTGTCGGTGATGATCCTGTTAGGGATCCCAAAACGGTAAACAATCGACCTGAAGAACTTGACTGCTGACTGTGCTGTCACCTTCCTCACTGGCTGCACTTCCGACCACTTTGTGAACTTGTCGATTGCGACGTACAAGTACTCAAAGCCCCCGACAGCTCGGGGGAAGGGGCCGAGGATATCGAGCCCCCAGACCGAAAATGGCCAGGATAAAGGGATCGTTTGGAGAGCTTGAGCTGGCTGGTGTATCTATTTGGAGTGGAACTGGCACGCTTCACACTTGGTTACTTGTTCAGTTGCATCCTGGAGGGCTGTTGGCCAAAAGAAACCTTGCCGAAAAGCTTTGCCGGCAAGTGCTCTTGCGCCTATGTGGTGGCCACATATGCCTCCATGTATCTCTGCCAACAGCTTTTGTCCATCTTCCTGGCGAATACACTTTAATTTCACACCGTTGAGTCTTCTTCTGTACAGTATGCTGTCGACAAACTGGTACATACTTGACTGCCGGGCTACTCTTTCCGCTTCTTCTTGTTCTATGGGAAGTTGTCCTGTCTGAAGGAAGTGGACAATCTGCTGTGCCCATGCTGGAGCTTGTGGCTCGACAACAAGGGCTAAAGGCACATCTGCTGCTGCGGGAACGTCCGCTTCTACGGCAAGGGCTTGCGACCCTGCCGGAGCTTGATGTTCCCGGGCAAGCTTGCCGGAGCAAAACTTGTCGGGAGCGTCTGCTTCAACGGAACAAACCATAAGGCTCGCCGGAGTAGACTGCCCCTCAGCATCCTTGGTGTTGATCTTGGGGACTTTCTTGGCGGTGGCTTCGGGAAGCTCCGCCGGAAAGTAGTCACCAGAAACCAACTTCCTCTTCTTGCTTTGTCCAGTTGATGGTGTTACGGATGGTTGAGTCAACTTAAGCACAAAGATCCCTGGTTCCACAGGTAACTTTAGTGCGGCGCACTTTGACAGGCCGTCAGCAATATCATTCTGAGCTCTTGGGATATGCTCCATTTGTAGGCCGTCAAAGTGCTCTTCTAGCTTCCTCACTTCATCGACATACGCTTCCATCAACGGACTCTGGTAGTTCTTGTTCACTTGTCAGATGACAAGCTGTGAGTCACCCCTGACAATGAGCTTCTTGATCCCAAGGTCTACTGCAATTCTGAGACCGGCAAGCAATCCTTCATACTCTGCAGTATTGTTGGTTGCTTGCTCTTTGGGAAAGTGCATCTGGACTATGTACTTGAGGTGCTCTCCAGTGGGTTCGACAAGCAGCACGCCTGCACCGGCGCCTTGCAGCGAGAAGGCACCATCAAAGTACATCAGCCACTCTTTGTTTGCCTCTTTGACGGGGATGCTCATTTCTGGAATTTCTTCATCTGGGGTTGGCGTCCACTCTGCTATGAACTCTGCCAATGCTCTGCTTTGGATAGTTGAGGTGCTCTCAAACTTGAGGCCAAAGCTTGACAATTCCAGCGCCCACTCGACAATCCTGCCTGTTGCTTCTGGATTTTGCAGTATCCTCTTCAGCGGAAAGCGAGTGACGACTGTGATCTCATGTGCTTGGAAGTAATGGCGCAGCTTTCTCGAGGCCATGAGGAGGCCGAAAAGCAACTTCTGCACACTAGAGTACCTTGATCTAGCTCCCTGCAGAAGAGAACTGACAAAGTAGACTGGGCGCTGCACCATTCTCCTTGGTATCTCATCTTGTTCCTGCGCAAACCCATGTTTGTCGGGATCAGAGCTTGTCGACGAAGCCCCCTGCTTGTCGCTGGATGGATCTGCCGTGGTTGCTGGCTCATCATCTGCCTCCCTCTCCGCCACTAACGCAGCACTAACCACTTGATTGGTTGCCGCTATATATAGTAGCAACTTCTCTTGCGGCTTAGGTACGACAAGCGTTGGAGTGGAGGACAGGTATCTCTTCAAATCCTGCAGCGCAGCCTCCGCTTCCGGAGTCCATTTCATTGGACCTGCCTTTTTCAAAATTTTGAAAAATGGCAGGGCGCGCTCAGCAGATCTAGAGATAAACCTGCTGAGAGCAGACACGCAACCGGCAAGCCTTCGTACATCCTTGACGCGCTTTGGTGCTTCGATCTGCTCGATGGCTTTGATCTTGTCGGGATTGGCTTCAATTCCCCGCTGAGACACGAAGAACCCGAGAAGCTTGCCGGAAGGGACTCCAAACACGCACTTCTCGGGGTTAAGCTTGAGGTTGATTTTGCGCAGGTTTGCAAATGTTTCATCTAAATCTTGAATCAAGGTCGCCTTGCTCTTGCTCTTGACCACTATGTCATCCATGTAAGCTTCCACATTTCGGTGTATTTGTGGCTCAAAAGCATGGTGGACTACCCTTGCAAATGTTGAACCAGCATTCTTCAAACCGAAAGGCATCCGTACGAAGCAGTATGTGCCACACGGGGTGATAAATGCGGTTTTCTCTTCATCTTCTTCTGCCATGAAGATCTGATGATATCCTGAGTATGCATCAAGAAATGAAAGCAAATCACATCCGGCTGTGGAGTCAACAATCTGGTCAATACGCGGCAAGGGAAATGGGTCTTTGGGACAAGCTTTATTAACATCAGTGAAGTCAATACAAAGTCTCCATTTCCCATTAGCTTTGCGCACAACAACAGGATTGGCCAACCACGTGGGATGGAGTACTCCTCTGACAAGGCCTGCTGCTTCCAACTTCTTGATTTCTTCTGCGATGAATTCTTGGCGCTCAACTGCCTACTTCCTGACTCTCTGCTTGACGGGCCACGCATGAGGACAGACGGCAAGGTGGTGCTCAATCACTTTCCTGGGAACACCGGGGATATCAGACGGTTGCCACGCAAACACATCGATATTCGCCCGCAGGAAAGCAACGAGCGCGCTTTCCTATTTGGGGTCAAGAGTGGTGCTGATGGTGAAGGTACCACCAGTGCCATCCTCTTTGGCGGACACCTTCTTAGTCTCAGGTGGAGCTGCCATCCTCTTCTTGCACTTGCCGGTGGAGCTCGATGGTGCGTCCTCGATGGTAGCGCAGCACTCCGAATAGGTGCGCTTGCCGGAGTGGGCATCAGAGCTCTTGCCAGACTTGGTCTTCTTCTTCCCCCCGGGAGCTTCAGCGGCAAGTGTCCTTCGTTCTGCTGTGGCTGCTGCTTCCCGGTAGATCTTGTCGGCACAGATAAGAGCATCCTTCTTGTCACCAGGGACAGAGATGACACTTATTGGGCCTGGCATTTTCAGTATGTTGTACGCATAGTGAGAGGCTGCCATGAACTTGGCGAGTGCTGGACGGCCAAGGATTCCATTTTAAGGTAATGGAAAATCGGCAACGTCAAACGTGACCCTCTCAGTCCTGAAGTTCAGCTCACTGCCAAATGTTACCGGCAATGTGATCTTTCCCTTTGGCTTGCTCCTTCCCGGGTTGATTCCTTGAAATGTGCCGGTCTCTTCGAGCTCGCTGTCAGGGATCTGGAGCTTCTGGAGCACCATGAAGGAGATCAAGTTCAAACCGGCCCCGCCGTCAACTAGCATCTTAGTGACCTTGAGGTTGCGGATTGTTGGTGAAACCAACATCGGCAAGCACCCGACCGCAGTTATGCGATCCGGGTGGTCCTCAATATCAAAGATGATAGGCGTGCTGGACCATTTCAGAGGCCTACGTGACTCGACGGGTGGTTCTGCTGCATTAACCTCCCGCATCCACTGCTTGAGCTGGCGGTGCGAGGCATGCAGAGAAGCACCACCGTCAACGCGTAGGACCTCTGTAGCTTTCTGGAACTCCTGCTCATCGGTCTCCTCATCATCCATATATTCATCGTCGCCGTCATCTTCATCCTAGTCGCGGCCGCGAGGAGGTCTGTCTCCTTGCCATTGCTTGGCCTTGCCACGGCGTCCTCCTCGGCCGGGATGTTTCTTGCCGGATCCACCAGCTCTTTCCTGGGCTTTCTCCTTGTCGCGCCGCTCGTATTCAGCTTTCTGTTGCTCAACAAGCTGCTCGACCCTCTTGCAGTTCTGAAGATCATGGCCCTTGGTGCAGTGAATCTTGCAATACTGCTTGTTGGTGCCATCCTGCTTGTCGGCGACCGCCACCTCCGCGGCAACCTCCTTGCCGGAGTCACCAGCTTTGGCTTCCTTGGCGCCGCCACTGTTGCCGAACTGCTCAACAACTAGCACTTCTTTGCCTTTCCTCCTTCTGTTGTTCCGCCGCCGGGTTTTCCTTGTCGGGGCGGCATCTTCGCTGTCAGATCCTTCCGCTCCTATATTTTCTCCGGGGAGTCTCCTCCCTTCCTCAGCACGCACGCACTTGTCGGCCAGTGCATATAACTCACTGACGTCCCTGATCTTGCACATCGCCATTTCCTCCCGCATCCTGCGGTTCCGCACGTTCTGATGGAACGCGCTGATCACCGCGGCAGGGTGGACGTCTGGGATGTTGTGCTGCACGCTACTGAATCTCTGAATGTACTTGCGCAGGGGCTCTCCTTCCTTCTGGGCGAGCAAATGAAGATCACTCTCCTGGCCATGAGGCTTGTGTCCGCCGGTAAAGGCGCCGACAAACTGATGGCACAGATCGGCCCAAGAGGATATGGAGTTGTCTGGCAAGTGCATGAGCCAGGATCTGACATTGGGCTTGAGCACTAGCGGGAAGTAGTTGGCAAGGATCTTGTCATCTCGTCCCCCGGCAGCTTGCACGGCAATAGTGTAAATGCTGAGGAACTCTGACGGATGCGTCTTGCCGTCGTACTTCTCCGGTACGTCTGGCTTGAAGTTCTTTCTACTGGGCCACTGGACTTGCCGCAGCTCACGAGTGAACGCAGGACAACCTACCGCATACGGCAGATCGCCTGGTTCCCCTGGCGCATGCATGTCAACAGAGGGCCCAGCGCGCTTGTCGGATTGACGTCGCGCTTCTCTTCGGCGCTCGATGCGGGTTCGAGCGTCTTCTTGTTGTCGATCATGATGAACTTGGCGCTGATCACGACGAGCTCATGGATCCAACGATGCAGCGGAGTCACTGTCGAGGTGGATCCGACGAGTCGGTGATCTTGGCCTTCGGGGCGGTGATTGCATGGTAGTTGCACCTCCGCCCGTTTCGTCGCCAAAGGGCTCGCGTCCGGCGGTCCTGCCGCGGCGGCGACGCGCTCGGCCGCCGTGGAGTGTCGCCGTTGGCGTAGCCGATGAGACTCTGAATGATGGCTCTCCATTCGTCGATCTTGTCTGACGTCGGAGGGTAATCTAGGAGAAGTTGAGCTCGCGCCAAAGCTTCTGCCTGGGTAGTGGGTGGCAGTGGCGGACGGCGCGAGGAGCGGGACGTGCTCGAACTTCTAACTATGTTAGAAGGAGCAGTATCCCGTCCAGGCGATCGCGTCCCGCTCGTGCCAACACGCTGGCGTGCATGCTGGTCTTGAGCGGCCCGAGATCCACTAGCTTGGTCTTGGGCTATCATGCGTATGGCACCGCTAGTGCCATGACGCTGTTGATCTTGCGCCTCCTGAGAGTGGCGTGGAACATGTACAGTCGCCGAGGTTTGTGCAGCCTTGTTCTTGGACCTGGCGGCATTATGGGCTTCCTCGTCGACGTCCTTTCTTCCACCGGCGTCCATCCCACCACTCGTTTGCTCCAACGGTGGCGGAAGGGACGTGGATGGGGCGGCCGCCGCCGAAGTCTTCTTCTTCGGTGGCATGTTGATGAAGGGAATAAGGATCTAGCTCGTGTGAACGCCGGATCAGGTTCACGCAATCTTGTCGCCCCCTACCTGGCGCGCCAAAGATGTCGAGGAAACTGATCCTCGAACACCTATGGGGCCGGCGGACCGGGCCCCTTTTGGTTCGGCGGGGGGCGGAGATCGCACGAAGAGCAGATCGAGGCGAGGCACACGAGCAGTTTACCCAGCTTCAGAGCTCTCCGGAGAGATAACACTCCTACTGCTGCTTGTCTGGTTGTATTATCTGGTGGTCTTGCTCTCCAAAGTGAGAGTGTGATGTTCTCTGGGCTACCAATGGATCCCAGCAAACTGCCTGAGGCTCCGAACCTATGAGCCGAACCCCCTCTACGTTGCGCATGGGCCTCCTTTTATACGCTAAAGGGGTCACCGACAGGTGGCCATGCAGAGGAGGGTAAAAACATAAAAAGCGAGGTAGTTGATACAGTTGCTTGTACAGTGCACCCTACCTAACCCTGACGGCAGGGGACAAGGGCATTAAATGCCCGTCTGAGTCGCCCGAACAGTGCAGAAAAGGACCATTAGGGGCGCCACCATTCGCCACGATGGCGATCTTGTCAGCTTCACATGCCACTGCGCACCGCTGGCTGCATAGCCTCCCACCACGCACGTCCGGAGAGGCCCCCAGAGCGACACATTGGTGGATGCGCTGGAGCATGGACGCAGAGTGGCCGCCTGCCGCGGCAAGCGCCTTGCCGCTGTTGTTATCTTGTCGGGTCCGGAAGCTTGTCGCTCACCGGGCTTCGAGGTACCTTGGTTTGTCTTCCCAGCAAGCTCCTCTTGCCGGGGCCTTGTTGCCTTGCCGGAGCGCGTGGCGCGTCGCGGCAAGTTCATTGGAGCATCTTGGTTGGCCTTCCCGGCAAGCTCCTCTTGCCGTGGTCTTGTCTCCTTAGCCTAAATACTTTGTTCTTGGATGGCTCCAAGGGAACCTTGGGGGATCTTGGTGATCACCTGGCAAGCCTTTGCCGCGGGGTGCTGCAACTGCCCGTGCACAAGTTCGGGGTACTAGGGTACCCCTAATCTAGTACACCGACAAATCTACAAGCTTGTATAGCTAGTTCAACTCTAGTGTAAAATTATTTGAACCAGCTTGTAGAGCTAGTTCAACTCTAATGTAAAATTATTTGAACTAGGTTATAGATCTTGTTCAACTTTAGTTTAAAATTATTTGAACTAGCTTGTAGAGCTAGTTCAACTCTAGTGTAAAATTATTTGAACTAGCTTATTAAGCTATTTCAACTCTAGTGTAAAATTATTTGTACTAGGTTATAGAGCTAGTTCAACTCTAGTCTAAAATTATTTGTACTAGGTTATAGAGCTAGTTCTACTCTAGTACAAAAATATTTAAACTTCCTTGTAGAGCTAGTTCAACTCTAGTGTAAAATTATTTGAACTAGCTTGTAGAGCTAGTTCAAATCTAGTCTGAAATTATGTGTACTATCTTATAGAGCTAGTTCAACTCTATTATAAAATAATTTGAACTAGCTTGTAGAGCTAGTTCAAATCTAGTGTAAAATTATTTGAACTAGCTTGTAGAGCTAGTTCAACTCTACTGTAAAATTATTTGTACTAGGTTATAGAGCTAGTTCAACTCTAGTCTAAAATTATTTGTACTAGGTTATAGAGCTAGTTCTACTCTAGTACACAAATATTTAAACTACATTGTAGAGCTAGTTCAACTCTAGTGTAAAATTATTTGAACTAGCTTGTAGGGCTAGTTCGAATCTAGTCTGAAATTATGTGTACTATCTTATAGAGCTAGTTCAACTCTAGTGTAAAATAATTTGAACAAGCTTGTAGAGCTAGTTGAACTCTAGTGTAAAATTATTTGAACTAGCTTGTAGATCTAGTTCAACTCTAGTGTGAATTTTTTTGTACCAGGTTATTGAGAGCTAGTTCAACACTAGTGTAAAATTATTTGAACTATCTTGTAGAGCTAGTTTAACTCTAGTGTAGAATTACATGAACTAGCTTGTAGAGCTAGTTCAAATCTAGTGTGAAATTATGTGTACTATGTTATAGAGCAAGTTCAACTCTAGTGTAAAATTATTTAAACTAGCTTGTAGACCTAGTTCAACTCTAGTGTAAAATTATTTCTACTAGGTTATAGAGCTAGCTCAACTCTAGTGTAAAACTATTTGAACTAGACTGTAGAGCTAGTTCAACTCTAGTGTAAAATCATTTGTACTTGGTTATAAAGCTAGTTGTACTCTAGTGTAAAATTATTTGTACTAGGTTATAGAGCTAGTTCTACTCTAG
>NC_041388.1:368028640-368032595 GCF_002162155.2 Triticum dicoccoides | reverse complement strand
GCAAAATTATTTGAACTAGCTTGTAGAGCTTGTTCAACTCTACAAGCTTGTATAGCTAGTTCAACTCTAGTGTAAAATTATTTGAACTAGGTTATAGATCTAGTTCAACTTTAGTGTAAAACTATTTGAACTAGCTTGTAGAGCTAGTTCAACTCTAGTGTAAAATTATTTGAACTATCTTGTAGAGCTAGTTCAACTCTAGTGTAAAATTATTTGTACTAGGTTATAGAGCTAGTTCTACTCTAGTGTAAAATTATTTGAACTAGCTTGTATAGCTAGTTCAAATCTAGTGTAAAATTATTTGAACTAGCTTGTAGAGCTAGTTCAACTCTAGTGTAAAATTATTTGTTTTATGTTATAGAGCTAGTTCCACTCTAGTGTAAATTTATTTATACTAGGTTATAGAGCTAGTTCAACTCTAGTGTAAAATTATTTGAACTAGCTTGTAGAGCTAGTTCAACTCTAGTGTGAAATTATGTGTACTATGTTATAGAGCTAGTTCAACTCTAGTGTAAAATTATTTGAACTAGCTTGTAGAGCTACTTCCACTCTAGTGTAAAATTATTTGTACTAGGTTATAGAGCTAGTTCAACTCTAGTGCAAAACTATTTGAACTAGACTTAGGAGCTAGTTCAACTCTAGTGTAAAATCATTTGTACTAGGTTATAGAGCTAGTTCAACTCTAGTGTAAATTTATTTGTACTAGGTTATAGAGCATGTTCTACTCTAGTGAAAAATTATTTGAACTAGCTTGTAGGGTTTGTTCAAATCTACAAGCTTGTATAGCTGGTTCAACTCTAGTGTAAAATTATTTGAACCAGCTTGTAGAGCTAGTTCAACTCTAATGTAAAATAATTTGAACTAGGTTATAGATCTTGTTCAACTTTAGTTTAAAAATATTTGAACTAGCTTGTAGAGCTAGTTCAACTCTAGTGTAAAATTATTTGAACTAGCTTATTGAGCTATTTCAACTCTACTGTAAAATTATTTGTACTAGGTTATAGAGCTAGTTCAACTCTAGTCGAAAATTATATGTACTAGGTTATAGAGCTAGTTCTACTCTACTACAAAAATATTTAAACTACCTTGTAGAGCTAGTTCAACTCTAGTGTAAAATTATTTGAACTAGCTTGTAGAGCTAGTTCAAATCTAGTCTGAAATTATGTGTACTATCTTATAGAGCTAGTTCAACTCTATTATAAAATAATTTGAACTAGCTTGTAGAGCTAGTTCAAATCTAGTGTAAAATTATTTGAACTAGCTTGTAGAGCTAGTTCAACTCTACTGTAAAATTATTTGTACTAGGTTATAGAGCTAGTTCAACTCTAGTCTAAAATTATTTGTACTAGGTTATAGATCTAGTTCTACTCTAGTACACAAATATTTAAACTACATTGTAGAGCTAGTTCAACTCTAGTGTAAAATTATTTGAACTAGCTTGTAGGGCTAGTTCAAATCTAGTCTGAAATTATGTGTACTATCTTATAGAGCTAGTTCAACTCTAGTGTTAAATAATTTGAACAAGCTTGTAGAGCTAGTTCAACTCTAGTGTAAAATTATTTGAACTAGCTTGTAGATCTAGTTCAACTCTAGTGTGAATTTTTTTGTACCAGGTTATTGAGAGCTAGTTCAACACTAGTGTAAAATTATTTGAACTAGCTTGTAGAGCTACTTCAACACTAGTGTAAAATTCTTTGAACTAGCCTGTAGAGCTAGTTCAACTCTACTGTAAAATTATTTGAACTATCTTGTAGAGCTAGTTCAACTCTAGTGTAGAATTACATGAACTAGCTTGTAGAGCTAGTTCAAATCTAGTGTGAAATTATGTGTACTATGTTATAGAGCAAGTTCAACTCTAGTGTAAAATCATTTAAACTAGCTTGTAGACCTAGTTCAACTCTAGTGTAAAATTATTTCTACTAGGTTATAGAGCTAGTTCAACTCTAGTGTAAAACTATTTGAACTAGACTGTAGAGCTAGTTCAACTCTATTGTAAAATCATTTATACTAGGTTATAGAGCTAGTTCTACTCTAGTGTAAAATTATTTGTACTAGGTTATAGAGCTAGTTCTACTCTAGTGCAAAATTATTTGAACTAGCTTGTAGAGCTTGTTCAACTCTACAAGCTTGTATAGCTAGTTCAACTCTAGTGTAAAATTATTTGAACTAGGTTGTAGAGCTAGTTCAACTCTAGTGTAAAATTATTTGAACTAGCTTGTAGAGCTAGTTCAACTCTAGTGTAAAATTATTCGAACTAGCTTATAGAGCTAGTTCAACTCTAGTGTAAAATTATTTGTAGTAGGTTATAGAGCTAGTTCTACTCTAGTGTAAAATTATTTGAACTAGCTTGTATAGCTAGTTCAAATCTAGTGTAAAATTATTTGAACTAGCTGATAGAGCTAGTTCAACTCTAGTGTAAAATTATTTGTTCTATGTTATAGAGCTAGTTCAACTCTAGTGTAAATTTATTTATACTAGGTTATAGAGCTAGTTCAACTCTAGTGTAAAATTATTTGTACTAGGTTATAGAGCTAGTTCAACTCTAGTGTAAAACTATTTGAACTAGACTGTGGAGCTAGTTCAACTCTAGTGTAAAATCATTTGTACTAGGTTATAGAGCTAGTTCAACTCTAGTGTAAATTTATTTGTACTAGGTTATAGAGCATGTTCTACTCTAGTGTAAAATTATTTGAACCAGCTTGTAGAGCTAGTTCAACTCTAATGTAAAATTATTTGAACTAGGTTATAGATCTTGTTCAACTTTAGTTTAAAATTATTTGAACTAGCTTGTAGAGCTAGTTCAACTCTAGTGTAAAATTATTTAACTAGCTTATCGAGCTATTTCAACTCTATTGTAAAATTATTTGTACTAGGTTATAGAGCTAGTTCAACTCTAGTCTAAAATTATTTGTACTAGGTTATAGAGCTAGTTCTACTCTAGTACAAAATATTTAAACTACCTTGTAGAGCTAGTTCAACTCTAGTGTAAAATTAGTTGAACTAGCTTATAGAGCTAGTTCAAATCTAGTCTGAAATTATGTGTACTATCTTATAGAGCTAGTTCAACTCTAGTGTAAAATAATTTGAACTAGCTTGTAGAGCTAGTTCAAATCTAGTGTAAAATTATTTGAACTAGCTTGTAGAGCTAGTTCAACTCTAGTGTAAAATCATTTGTACTAGGTTATAGAGCTAGTTCAAGTCTAGTGTAAAATTATTTGTACTAGGTTATAGAGCTAGTTCTACTCTAGTGAAAAATTATTTGAACTAGCTTGTAGAGCTTGTTCAACTCTACAAGCTTGTATAGCTAGTTCAACTGCAGTGTAAAATTATTTGAACTAGCTTTTAGAGCTTGTTCAACTCTAGTGTAAAAAATTTTGAACTAGGTTATAAATCTAGTTCAACATTAGTGTAAAATTATTTTAACTAGCTTGTAGAGCTAGTTCAACTCTAGTGTAAAATTATTTGAACTAGCTTGTAGAGCTAGTTCAACTCTAGTGAAAATTATTTGAACTAGGTTATAGATCTAGTTCAACTATAGTGTAAAACTATTTGAACTAGAATGTAGAGCTAGATCAACTCTAGTGTAAAATTATCTGAACTAGCTTGTAGAGCTAGTTCAACTCTAGTGTAAAATTATTTGAACTAGGTTATAGATCTAGTTCAACTTTAGTGTAAAATTATTTGAACTAGCTTGTAGAGCTAGTTCAATTCTAGTGTAAAATTATTTGAACTAGATTGTAGAGCTAGTTCAACTCTACTGTAAAATCATTTGAACTAGGTTATAGATCTAGTTCAACTACTGTGTAAAACTATTTGAACTAGAATGTAGAGCTAGTTTAACTCTAGTGTAAAATTATCTAAACTAGCTTGTAGAGTTATTTCAACTCTAGTGTAAAATTATTTGTACTAGGTTATAGAGCTAGTTCAACTATAGTGTAAAACTATTTGAACTAGA
>NC_041388.1:368022556-368028380 GCF_002162155.2 Triticum dicoccoides | reverse complement strand
ATCTAGTTCAACTCTAGTGTAAAACTATTTGTGAACTAGCTTGTAGAGCTTGGTCAACTCTAGTGTAAAATTATTTGTACTAGGTTATAGAGCTAGGTCAACTCTAGTGTAAAATTATTTGTACTAGGTTATAGAGCTAGTTCTACTCTAGTAGAAAATTATTTAAACTACCTTGTAGAGCTAGTTCAACTCTGGTGTAAAATTATTTGAACTAGCTTGTAGAGCTAGTTCAAATCTAGTGTGAAATGATTTGTACTATCTTATAGAGCTAGTTCAACTCTAGTGTAAAATTATTTGAATTAGCTTGTGGAGCTAGTTCAACTCTAGTGTAAAACTATTTGAACTAGACTGTAGAGCTAGTTCAACTCTAGTGTAAAATCATTTGTACTAGGTTATAGAGCTAGTTCTACTTTAGTGAAAAATTATTTGAACTAGCTTGTAGAGCTTGTTCAACTCTACAAGCTGTATAGCTAGTTCAACTCTAATGTAAAATTATTTGAACTAGGTTCTAGATCTTGTTCAACTTTAGTTTAAAATTATTTGAACTAGCTTGTAGAGCTAGTTCAACTCTAGTGTAAAATTATTTGAACTAGCTTATTGAGCTATTTCAACTCTACTGTAAAATTATTTGTACTAGATTATAGAGCTAGTTCAACTCTAGTGTAAAATTATTTGTACTAGGTTATAGAGCTAGTTCTACTCTAGTACAAAATATTTAAACTACCTTGTAGAGCTAGTTCAACTCTAGTGTAAAATTATTTGAACTAGCTTGTAGAGCTAGTTCAAATCTAGTCTGAAATTATGTGTACTATCTTATAGAGCTAGTTCAACTCTAGTGTAAAATAATTTGAACTAGCTTGTAGAGCTAGTTCAAATCTAGTGTAAAATTATTTGAACTAGCTTGTAAAGCTAGTTCAACTCTAGTGTAAAGTCATTTGTACTAGGTTATAGAGCTAGTTCAAGTCTAGTGTAAAATTATTTGTACTAGGTTATAGAGCTAGTTCTACTCTAGTGAAAAATTATTTTAACTAGCTTGTAGAGCTTGTTCAACTCTACAAGCTTGTATAGCTAGTTCAACTCCAGTGTAAAATTATTTGAACTAGCTTGTAGAGCTTGTTCAACTCTAGTGTAAAAAATTTTGAACTAGGTTATAAATCTAGTTCAACATTAGTGTAAAATTATTTTAACTAGCTTGTAGAGCTAGTTCAACTATAGTGTAAAATTATTTGAACTAGCTTGTAGATCTAGTTCAAATCTAGTCTGAAATTATGTGTACTATCTTACAGAGCTAGTTCAACTCTAGTGAAAATTATTTGAACTAGGTTATAGATCTAGTTCAACCATAGTGTAAAACTATTTGAACTAGAATGTAGAGCTAGTTCAACTCTAGTATAAAATTATCTGAACTAGCTTGTAGAGCTAGTTCAACTCTAGTGTAAAATTATTTGAACTAGGTTATAGATCTAGTTCAACTTTAGTGTAAAATTATTTGAACTAGCTTGTAGAGCTAGTTCAATTCTAGTGTAAAATTATTTGAACTAGATTGTAGATCTAGTTCAACTCTAGTGTAAAATCATTTGAACTAGGTTATAGATCTAGTTCAACTATAGTGTAAAAGTATTTGAACTAGAATGTAGAGTTATTTCAACTCTAGTGTAAAATTATTTGTACTAGGTTATAGAGCTAGTTCAACTATAGTGTAAAACTATTTGAACTAGATTGTAGAGCTAGTTCAACTCTAGTGTAAAATTATTTGAACTAGCTTGTAGATCTAGTTCAACTCTAGTGTAAAACTATTTGTGAACTAGCATGTAGAGCTTGGTCAACTCTAGTGTAAAATTATTTGTACTAGGTTATAGAGCTAGTTCAACTCTAGTAGAAAATTATTTAAACTACCTTGTAGAGCTAGTTCAACTCTAGTGTAAAATTATTTGAACTAGCTTGTAGAGCTAGTTCAAATCTAGTGTGAAATGATTTGTACTATCTTATAGAGCTAGTTCAACTCTAGTGTAAAATTATTTGAATTAGCTTGTAGAGCTAGTTCAACTCTAGTGTAAAACTATTTGAACTAGACTGTAGAGCTAGTTCAACTCTAGTGTAAAATCATTTGTACTAGGTTATAGAGCTAGTTCTACTCTAGTGAAAAATTATTTGAACTAGCTTGTAGAGCTTGTTCAACTCTACAAGCTGTATAGCTAGTTCAACTCTAATGTAAAATTATTTGAACTAGGTTTTAGATCTTGTTCAACTTTAGTTTAAAATTATTTGAACTAGCTTGTAGAGCTAGTTCAACTCTAGTGTAAAATTATTTGAACTAGCTTATTGAGCTATTTCAACTCTACTGTAAAATTATTTGTACTAGGTTATAGAGCTAGTTCAACTCTAGTGTAAAATTATTTGTACTAGGTTATAGAGCTAGTTCTACTCTAGTACAAAATATTTAAACTACCTTGTAGAGCAAGTTCAACTCTAGTGTAAAATTATTTGAACTAGCTTGTAGAGCTAGTTCAAATCTAGTCTGAAATTATGTGTACTATCTTATAGAGCTAGTTCAACTCTAGTGTAAAATAATTTGAACTAGCTTGTAGAGCTAGTTCAAATCTAGTGTAAAATTATTTGAACTAGCTTGTAGAGCTAGTTCAACTCTAGTGTAAAGTCATTTGTACTAGGTTATAGAGCTAGTTCAAGTCTAGTGTAAAATTATTTGTACTAGGTTATAGAGCTAGTTCTACTCTAGTGAAAAATTATTTGAACTAGCTTGTAGAGCTTGTTTAACTCTACAAGCTTGTATAGCTAGTTCAACTCCAGTGTAAAATTATTTGAACTAGCTTGTAGAGCTTGTTCAACTCTAGTGTAAAATTTTTTGAACTAGGTTATAAATCTAGTTCAACATTAGTGTAAAATTATTTTAACTAGCTTGTAGAGCTAGTTCAACTCTAGTGTAAAATTATTTGAACTAGCTTGTAGAGCTAGTTCAAATCTAGTCTGAAATTATGTGTACTATCTTATAGAGCTAGTTCAACTCTAGTGTAAAATAATTTGAACTAGCTTGTAGAGCTAGTTCAAATCTAGTGTAAAGTTATTTGAACTAGCTTGTAGAGCTAGTTCAACTCTAGTGTAAAATCATTTGTACTAGGTTATAGAGCTAGTTCAAGTCCAGTGTAAAATTATTTGTACTAGGTTATAGAGCTAGTTCTACTCTAGTGAAAAATTATTTGAACTAGCTTGTAGAGCTTGTTCAACTCTACAAGCTTGTATAGCTAGTTCAACTGCAGTGTAAAATTATTTGAACTAGCTTGTAGAGCTTGTTCAACTCTAGTGTAAATTTTTTTGAACTAGGTTATAAATCTAGTTCAACATTAGTGTAAAATTATTTTAACTAGCTTATAGAGCTAGTTCAACTCTAGTGTAAAATTATTTGAACTAGCTTGTAGAGCTAGTTCAACTCTAGTGAAAATTATTTGAACTAGGTTATAGATCTAGTTCAACTCTAGTGTAAAACTATTTGAACTAGAATGTAGAGCTAGTTCAACTCTAGTGTAAAATTATCTGAACTAGCTTGTAGAGCTAGTTCAACAATAGTGTAAAATTATTTGCACTTGGTTATAGATCTAGTTCAACTTTAGTGTAAAACTATTTGAACTAGAATGTAGAGCTAGTTCAACTCTAGTCTAAAATTATCTGAACTAGCTTGTAGAGCTAGTTCAACTCTAGTGTAAAATTATTTGAACTAGCTTGTAGAGCTAGTTCAACTCTAGTGAAAATTATTTGAACTAGGTTATAGATCTAGTTCAACTCTAGTGTAAAACTATTTGAACTAGAATGTAGAGCTAGTTCAAATCTAGTGTAAAATTATTTGAACTAGCTTGTAGAGCTAGTTTAACTCTAGTGTAAAATTATTTGAACTTGGTTATAGATCTTGTTCAACTTTAGTGTAAAACTATTTGAACTAGAATGTAGAGCTAGTTCAACTCTAGTGTAAAATTATCTGAACTAGCTTGTAGAGCTAGTTCAACTCTAGTGTAAAATTATTTGAACTAGGTTATAGATCTAGTTCAAATTTAGTGTAAAATTATTTGAACTAGCTTGTAGAGCTAGTTCAATTCTAGTGTAAAATTATTTGAACTAGATTGTTGAGCTAGTTCAACTCTAGTGTAAAATTATTTGAACTGGGTTATAGATCTAGTTCAACTATAGTGTAAAACTATTTGAACTAGAATGTAGAGCTAGTTCAACTCTAGTGTAAAATTATCTAAACTAGCTTGTAGAGTTATTTCAACTCTAGTGTAAAATTATTTGTACTAGGTTATAGAGCTAGCTCAACTATAGTGTAAAACTATTTGAACTAGATTGTAGAGCTAGTTCAACTGTAGTGTAAAATTATTTGAACTAGCTTGTAGATCTAGTTCAACTCTAGTGGAAAACTATTTGTGAACTAGCTTGAAGAGCTAGGTCAACTCTAGTGTAAAATTATTTGTACTAGGTTATAGAGCTAGTTCAACTCTAGTGTAAAATTATTTGTACTAGGTTATAGAGCTAGTTCTACTCTAGTGAAAAATTATTTGAACTAGCTTGTAGAGCTTGTTCAACTCTACAAGCTTGTATAGCTAGTTCAACTCCAGTGTAAAATTATTTGAACTAGCTTGTAGAGCTTGTTCAACTCTAGTGTAAATTTTTTTGAACTAGGTTATAAATCTAGTTCAACATTAGTGTAAAATTATTTTAACTAGCTTGTAGAGCTAGTTCAACTCTAGTGTAAAATTATTTGAACTAGCTTGTAGAGCTAGTTCAAATCTAGTCTAAAATTATGTGTACTATCTTATAGAGCTAGTTCAACTCTAGTGTAAAATAATTTGAACTAGCTTGTAGAGCTAGTTCAAATCTAGTGTAAAATTATTTGAACTAGCTTGTATAGCTAGTTCAACTCTAGTGTAAAATCATGTGTACTAGGTTATAGAGCTAGTTCAAGTCTAGTGTAAAATTATTTGTACTAGGTTATAGAGCTAGTTCTACTCTAGTGAAAAATTATTTGAACTAGCTTGTAGAGCTTGTTCAACTCTACAAGCTTGTATAGCTAGTTCAACTGCAGTGTAAAATTATTTGAACTAGCTTGTAGAGCTTGTTCAACTCTAGTGTAAAATTTTTTGAACTAGGTTATAAATCTAGTTCAACATTAGTGTCAAATTATTTTAACTAGCTTGTAGAGCTAGTTCAACTCTAGTGTAAAATTATTTGAACTAGCTTGTAGAGCTAGTTCAACTCTAGTGAAAATTATTTGAACTAGGTTATAGATCTAGTTCAACTCTAGTGTAAAACTATTTGAACTAGAATGTAGAGCTAGTTCAACTCTAGTGTAAAATTATCTGAACTAGCTTGTAGAGCTAGTTCAACACTAGTGTAAAATTATTTGAACTTGGTTATAGATCTCGTTCAACTTTAGTGTAAAACTATTTGAACTAGAATGTAGAGCTAGTTCAACTCTAGTGTAAAGTTATCTGAACTAGCTTGTAGAGCTAGTTCAACTCTAGTGTAAAATTATTTGAACTAGGTTATAGATCTAGTTCAACTTTAGTGTAAAATTATTTGAACTAGCTTGTGGAGCTAGTTCAATTCTAGTGTAAAATTATTTGAAGTAGATTGTTGAGCTAGTTCAACTCTAGTGTAAAATTATTTGAACTAGGTTATAGATCTAGTTCAACTATAGTGTAAAACTATTTGAACTAGAATGTAGAGCTAGTTCAACTCTAGTGTAAAATTATCTAAACTAGCTTGTAGAGTTATTTCAACTCTAGTGTAAAATTATTTGTACTAGGTTATAGAGCTA
>NC_041388.1:368018905-368021857 GCF_002162155.2 Triticum dicoccoides | reverse complement strand
AACTCTAGTGTAAAATTATTTGAATTAGCTTGTAGAGCTAGTTCAACTCTAGTGTAAAACTATTTGAACTAGACTGTAGAGCTAGTTCAACTCTAGTGTAAAATCATTTGTACTAGGTTATAGAGCTAGTTCTACTCTAGTGAAAAATTATTTGAACTAGCTTGTAGAGCTTGTTCAACTCTACAAGCTGTATAGCTAGTTCAACTCTAATGTAAAATTATTTGTACTAGGTTATAGAGCTAGTTCAACTCTAGTCTAAAATTATTTGTACTAGGTTATAGAGCTAGTTCTACTCTAGTACAAAATATTTAAACTACCTTGTAGAGCTAGTTCAACTCTAGTGTAAAATTATTTGAACTAGCTTGTAGAGCTAGTTCAAATCTAGTCTGAAATTATGTGTACTATCTTATAGAGCTAGTTCAACTCTAGTGTAAAATAATTTGAACTAGCTTGTAGAGCTAGTTCAAATATAGTGTAAAATTATTTGAACTAGCTTGTAGAGCTAGTTCAACTCTAGTGTAAAATCATTTGTACTAGTTTATAGAGCTAGTTCAAGTCTAGTGTAAAATTATTTGAACTAGCTTGTAGAGCTTGTTCAACTCTACAAGCTTGTATAGCTAGTTCAACTCTAGTGTAAAATTATTTGAAGTAGCTTGTAGAGCTTGTTCAACTCTAGTGTAAATTTTTTTGAACTAGGTTATAAATCTAGTTCAACATTAGTGTAAAATTATTTTAACTAGCTTTTAGAGCTAGTTCAACTCTAGTGTAAAATTATTTGAACTAGCTTGTAGAGCTAGTTCAAATCAAGTCTGAAATTATGTGTACTATCTTTTAGAGCTAGTTCAACTCTAGTGTAAAATAATTTGAACTAGCTTGTAGAGCTAGTTCAAATCTAGTGTAAAATTATTTGAACTAGCTTGTAGAGCTAGTTTAACTCTAGTGTAAAATCATTTCTACTAGGTTATAGAGCTAGTTCGAGTCTAGTGTAAAATTATTTGTACTAGGTTATAGAGCTAGTTCTACTCTAGTGAAAAATTATTTGAACTAGCTTGTAGAGCTTGTTCAACTCTACAAGCTTGTATAGCTAGTTCAACTGCAGTGTAAAATTATTTGAACTAGCTTGTAGAGCTTGTTCAACTCTAGTGTAAATTTTTTTGAACTAGGTTATAAATCTAGTTCAACATTAGTGTAAAATTATTTGAACTAGCTTGTAGAGCTAGCTCAACTCTAGTGTAAAATCATTTGTACTAGGTTATAGAGCTAGTTCAAGTCTAGTGTAAAATTATTTGTACTAGGTTATAGAGCTAGTTCTACTCTAGTGAAAAATTATTTGAACTAGCTTGTAGAGCTTGTTCAACTCTACAAGCTTGTATAGCTAGTTCAACTCCAGTGTAAAATTATTTGAACTAGCTTGTAGAGCTTGTTCAACTCTAGTGTAAATTTCTTTGAACTAGGTTATAAATCTAGTTCAACATTAGTGTCAAATTATTTTAACTAGCTTGTAGAGCTAGTTCAACTCTAGTGTAAAATTATTTGAACTAGCTTGTAGAGCTAGTTCAACTCTAGTGAAAATTATTTGAACTAGGTTATAGATCTAGTTCAACTCTAGTGTAAAACTATTTGAACTAGAATGTAGAGCTAGTTCAACTCTAGTGTAAAATTATCTGAACTAGCTTGTAGAGCTAGTTCAACACTAGTGTAAAATTATTTGAACTTGGTTATAGATCTCGTTCAACTTTAGTGTAAAACTATTTGAACTAGAATGTAGAGCTAGTTCAACTCTAGTGTAAAGTTATCTGAACTAGCTTGTAGAGCTAGTTCAACTCTAGTGTAAAATTATTTGAACTAGGTTATAGATCTAGTTCAACTTTAGTGTAAAATTATTTGAACTAGCTTGTGGAGCTAGTTCAATTCTAGTGTAAAATTATTTGAAGTAGATTGTTGAGCTAGTTCAACTCTAGTGTAAAATTATTTGAACTAGGTTATAGATCTAGTTCAACTATAGTGTAAAACTATTTGAACTAGAATGTAGAGCTAGTTCAACTCTAGTGTAAAATTATCTAAACTAGCTTGTAGAGTTATTTCAACTCTAGTGTAAAATTATTTGTACTAGGTTATAGAGCTAGTTCAACTATAGTGTAAAACTATTTGAACTAGATTGTAGAGCTAGTTCAACTCTAGTGTAAAATTATTTGAACTAGCTTGTAGATCTAGTTCAACTCTAGTGTAAAACTATTTGTGAACTAGCTTGTAGAGCTAGGTCAACTCTAGTGTAAAATTATTTGTACTAGGTTATAGAGCTAGTTCAACTCTAGTGTAAAATTATTTGTACTAGGTTATAGAGCTAGTTCTACTCTAGTAGAAAATTATTTAAACTACCTTGTAGAGCTAGTTCAACTCTAGTGTAAAATTATTTGAACTAGCTTTTAGAGCTAGTTCAAATCTAGTGTGAAATGATGTGTACTATCTTATAGAGCTAGTTAAACTCTAGTGTAAAATTATTTGAATTAGCTTGTAGAGCTAGTTCAACTCTAGTGTAAAACTATTTGAACTAGACTGTAGAGCTAGTTCAACTCTAGTGTAAAATCATTTGTACTAGGTTATAGAGCTAGTTCTACTCTAGTGAAAAATTATTTGAACTAGCTTGTAGAGCTTGTTCAACTCTACAAGCTGTATAGCTAGTTCAACTCTAATGTAAAATTATTTGTACTAGGTTATAGAGCTAGTTCAACTCTAGTCTAAAATTATTTGTACTAGGTTATAGAGCTAGTTCTACTCTAGTACAAAATATTTAAACTACCTTGTAGAGCTAGTTCAACTCTAGTGTAAAATTATTTGAACTAGCTTGTAGAGCTAGTTCAAATCTAGTCTGAAATTATGTGTACTATCTTATAGAGCTAGTTCAACTCTAGTGTAAAATAATTTGAACTAGCTTGTAGAGCTAGTTCAAAT
>NC_041388.1:368017016-368018861 GCF_002162155.2 Triticum dicoccoides | reverse complement strand
AACTCTAGTGTAAAATTATTTGAATTAGCTTGTAGAGCTAGTTCAACTCTAGTGTAAAACTATTTGAACTAGACTGTAGAGCTAGTTCAACTCTAGTGTAAAATCATTTGTACTAGGTTATAGAGCTAGTTCTACTCTAGTGAAAAATTATTTGAACTAGCTTGTAGAGCTTGTTCAACTCTACAAGCTGTATAGCTAGTTCAACTCTAATGTAAAATTATTTGAACTAGGTTATAGATCTTGTTCAACTATAGTTTAAAATTATTTGAACTAGCTTGTAGAGCTAGTTCAACTCTAGTGTAAAATTATTTGAACTAGCTTATTGAGCTATTTCAACTCTACTGTAAAATTATTTGTACTAGGTTATAGAGCTAGTTCAACTCTAGTCTAAAATTATTTGTACTAGGTTATAGAGCTAGTTCTACTCTTGTACAAAATATTTAAACTACCTTGTAGAGCTAGTTCAACTCTAGTGTAAAATTATTTGAACTAGCTTGTAGAGCTAGTTCAAATCTAGTCTGAAATTATGTGTACTATCTTATAGAGCTAGGTCAACTCTAGTGTAAAATAATTTGAACTAGCTTGTAGAGCTAGTTCAAATATAGTGTAAAATTATTTGAACTAGCTTGTAGAGCTAGTTCAACTCTAGTGTAAAATCATTTGTACTAGGTTATAGAGCTAGTTCAAGTCTAGTGTAAAATTATTTGTACTAGGTTATAGAGCTAGTTCTACTCTAGTGAAAAATTATTTGAACTAGCTTGTAGAGCTTGTTCAACTCTACAAGCTTGTATAGCTAGTTCAACTCTAGTGTAAAATTATTTGAAGTAGCTTGTAGAGCTTGTTCAACTCTAGTGTAAATTTTTTTGAACTAGGTTATAAATCTAGTTCAACATTAGTGTAAAATTATTTTAACTAGCTTTTAGAGCTAGTTCAACTCTAGTGTAAAATTATTTGAACTAGCTTGTAGAGCTAGTTCAAATCTAGTCTGAAATTATGTGTACTATCTTTTAGAGCTAGTTCAACTCTAGTGTAATATAATTTGAACTAGCTTGTAGAGCTAGTTCAAATCTAGTGTAAAATTATTTGAACTAGCTTGAAAAGCTAGTTCAACTCTAGTGTAAAATCATTTCTACTAGGTTATAGAGCTAGTTCGAGTCTAGTGTAAAATTATTTGTACTAGGTTATAGAGCTAGTTCTACTCTAGTGAAAAATTATTTGAACTAGCTTGTAGAGCTTGTTCAACTCTACAAGCTTGTATAGCTAGTTCAACTGCAGTGTAAAATTATTTGAACTAGCTTGTAGAGCTTGTTCAACTCTAGTGTAAATTTTTTTGAACTAGGTTATAAATCTAGTTCAACATTAGTGTAAAATTATTTGAACTAGCTTGTAGAGCTTGCTCAACTCTAGTGTAAAATCATTTGTACTAGGTTATAGAGCTAGTTCAAGTCTAGTGTAAAATTATTTGTACTAGGTTATAGAGCTAGTTCTACTCTAGTGAAAAATTATTTTAACTAGCTTGTAGAGCTTGTTCAACTCTACAAGCTTGTATAGCTAGTTCAACTCCAGTGTAAAATTATTTGAACTAGCTTGTAGAGCTTGTTCAACTCTAGTGTAAATTTTTTGAACTAGGTTATAAATCTAGTTTAACATTAGTGTAAAATTATTTTAACTAGCTTGTAGAGCTAGTTCAACTCTAGTGTAAAATTATTTGAACTAGCTTGTAGAGCTAGTTCAACTCTAGTGAAAATTATTTGAACTAGGTTATAGATCTAGTTCAACTATAGTGTAAAACTATTTGAACTAGAATGTAGAGCTAGTTCAACTCTAGTGTAAAATTATATGAAC
>NC_041388.1:368012508-368016673 GCF_002162155.2 Triticum dicoccoides | reverse complement strand
ATTGTAGAGCTAGTTCAACTCTAGTGTAAAATTTTTTGAACTAGGTTATAGATCTAGTTCAACTATAGTGTAAAACTATTTGAACTAGAATGTAGAGCTAGTTCAACTCTAGTGTAAAATTATCTAAACTAGCTTGTAGAGGTATTTCAACTCTAGTGTAAAATTATTTGTACTAGGTTATAGAGCTAGTTCAACTATAGTGTAAAACTATTTGAACTAGATTGTAGAGCTAGTTCAACTCTAGTGTAAAATTATGTGAACTAGCTTGTAGAGCTAGTTCAACTCTAGTGTAAAATTATTTGAACTAGGTTATAGATCTAGTTCAACTTTAGTGTAAAATTATTTGAACTAGCTTGTAGAGCTAGTTCAATTCTAGTGTAAAATTATTTGAACTAGATTGTAGAGCTTGTTCAACTCTAGTTTAAAATTATTTGAACTAGATTATAGAGCTAGTTCAACTATAGTGTAAAACTATTTGAACTAGATTGTAGAGCTAGTTCAACTCTAGTGTAAAATTATTTGAACTAGCTTGTAGAGCTAGTTCAACTCTAGTGTAAAACTATTTGTGAACTAGCTTGTAGAGCTAGGTCAACTCTAGTGTAAAATTATTTGTACTAGGTTATAGAGCTAGTTCATCTCTAGTGTAAAATTATTTGTACTAGGTGATAGAGCTAGTTCTACTCTAGTGTAAAATTATTTGTACTAGGTTATAGAGATAGTTCTACTCTAGTGAAAAATTATTTGAACTAGCTTGCAGAGCTTGTTCAACTCTACAAGCTGTATAGCTAGTTCAACTCTAGTGTAAAATTAATTGAACTAGCTAGTAGAGCTAGTTAAACTCTAGCGTAAAATAATTTGAACTAGCTTGTAGAGCTAGTTCAACTCTAGTGTAAAATTATTTGTACTAGGTTAAAGAGCTAGTTCAACTATAGTGTAAAACTATTTGAACTAGACTGTAGACCTAGTTCAACTCTAGTGTAAAATTATATGAACTAGCTTGTCCAGCTTGTTTAACTCTAGTGTGAAATTATTTGTACTAGGTTATTGAGTGCTAGTTCAACACTAATGTAAAATTATTTGAACTAGCTTATAGAGCTACTTCAATACTAGTGTAAAATTATTTGAACTAGCCTGTAGAGCTAGTTCAACTCTAGTGTAAAATTATTTGAACTAGCTTGTAGAGCTAGTTCAACTCTAGTGTAAAATTATTTGAACTATCTTGTAGAGCTAGTTCAAATCTAGTGTGAAATTATGTGTACTGGGTTATAGAGCTAGTTCAACTCTAGTGTAAAATTATTTGAACTAGCTTGTACAGCAAGTTCAACTCTAGTGTGAAATTTTTTGTACTAGGTTATTGAGAGCTAGTTCAACACTAGTGTAAAATTATTTGAACTAGCTTGTAGAGCTACTGCAACACTCGTGTAAAATTATTTGAACTAGCCGGTAGAGCTAGTTCAACTCTAGTGTAAAATTATTTGAACTATCTTGTAGAGCTAGTTCAACTCTAGTGTAGAATTACATGAACTAGCTTGTAGAGCTATTTCAAATCTAGTGTGAAATTATGTGTACCATGTTATAGAGCAAGTTCAACTCTAGTGTAAAATTATTTGTACTAGGTTATAGAGCTAGTTCATCTCTAGTGTAAAATTATTTGTACTAGGTGATAGAGCTAGTTCTACTCTAGTGTAAAATTATTTGTACTAGGTTATAGAGATAGTTCTACTCTAGTGAAAAATTCATTGAACTAGCTTGCAGAGCTTGTTCAACTCTACAAGCTGTATAGCTAGTTCAACTCTAGTGTAAAATTAATTGAACTAGCTAGTAGAGCTAGTTAAACTCTAGTGTAAAATAATTTGAACTAGCTTGTAGAGCTAGTTCAACTCTAGTGTAAAATTATTTGTACTAGGTTAAAGAGCTAGTTCAACTATAGTGTAAAACTATTTGAACTAGACTGTAGACCTAGTTCAACTCTAGTGTAAAATTATATGAACTAGCTTGTCCAGCTTGTTTAACTCTAGTGTGAAATTATTTGTACTAGGTTATTGAGTGCTAGTTCAACACTAATGTAAAATTATTTGAACTAGCTTGTAGAGCTACTTCAATACTAGTGTAAAATTATTTGAACTAGCCTGTAGAGCTAGTTCAACTCTAGTGTAAAATTATTTGAACTAGCTTGTAGAGCTAGTTCAACTCTAGTGTAAAATTATTTGAACTATCTTGTAGAGCTAGTTCAAATCTAGTGTGAAATTATGTGTACTGGGTTATAGAGCTAGTTCAACTCTAGTGTAAAATTATTTGAACTAGCTTGTACAGCTAGTTCAACTCTAGTGTGAAATTTTTTGTACTAGGTTATTGAGAGCTAGTTCAACACTAGTGTAAAATTATTTGAACTAGCTTGTAGAGCTACTGCAACACTCGTGTAAAATTATTTGAACTAGCCGGTAGAGCTAGTTCAACTCTAGTGTAAAATTATTTGAACTATCTTGTAGAGCTAGTTCAACTCTAGTGTAGAATTACATGAACTAGCTTGTAGAGCTATTTCAAATCTAGTGTGAAATTATGTGTACCATGTTATAGAGCAAGTTCAACTCTAGTGTAAAATTATTTGAACTAGCTTGTAGAGCTAGTTCAACTCTAGTGTAAAATTATTTGTACTAGGTTATAGAGCTAGTTCAACTCTAGTGTAAAACTATTTTAACTAGACTGTAGAGCTAGTTCAACTCTAGTGTAAAATCATTTGTACTAGGTTATAGAGCTAGTTCTATTCTAGTGTAAAATTATTTGTACTAGGTTATAGAGCTAGTTATACTCTAGTGCAAAATTATTTGAACTAGCTTGTAGAGCTTGTTCAACTCTACAAGCTTGTATAGCTAGTTCAACTCTAGTATAAAATTATTTGAACTAGCTTGTAGAGCTAGTTCAACTCTAGTGTAAAAATATTTGAACTAGGTTATAGATCTAGTTCAACTTTAGTGTAAAATTATTTGAACTAGCTTGTAGAGCTAGTTCAACTCTAGTGTAAAATTATTTGAACTAGCTTGTATAGCTATTTCAAATCTAGTGTAAAATTATTTGAACTAGGTTATAGAGCTAGTTCTACTCTAGTGTAAAATTATTTGAACTAGCTCGTATAGCTAGTTCAAATCTAGTGTAAAATTATTTGAACTAGCTTGTAGAACTAGTTCAACTCGAGCGTAAAATTATTTGTTCTATGTTATAGGGCTAGTTTGTCGGGGGACTAATCCACGAACACCTATGGGACCGGCGGACCGAGTCCCTTTCGGTTCGGCGGGGGCGGAGGTCGCACGAAGAGCAGATCGAGGCGAAGCACACGAGCAGTTTACCTAGGTTCTGGCCGCACGGATGCGTAAAACCCTACTCCTGCTTTGTGGTTTGTATTGAGTTCTTGCTCGGGAGCGCGGAGTGCTACAGTACACCCCAGCAGCTAACGAGACCGAGCGTGAGTGTTCTCTTTTTTTCGAACCCCCCTCTACGTTGCACATGGGCCTCCTTTTATATGCTCAAGGGGTCACCGACAGGTGGCAACGGAGACAAAGGGTAAAAATGGAAAGGTGCAACGGTAGGTACAGCTACCTGCTATAGTGTATCATACCTAACCCTGACGGCAGGGGACAAGGGCATTAAATGCCCGTCTGTGTCGCCTAAACAGTGCAAAAGGGACCGTCAGGGACGCCACCGCTTGCCACGATGGCAATCTTGTCAGCGCCGCTCGCCACTGCGCACCGCTGGCTGCACAGCCTCCCGCCACGCACGCCTGGAAGGGTCCCAGAGCGACACGTTGGTGGATGTGCTGGAGCGCGGGCACAGAGTGGTGGCTTGCCGCGGCAAGGCCTTGCCGCGGTTGTTGTCTTGTCGCGTCCGGGAGCTTGTCGCTCATCGGGCCTTGCCGGGACGCGAGGTGCGCCGCGGCAAGTTCCTTGAGATGCCTTGGGTGGCCTTCCCGGCAAGCTCCTCTTGCCGGGGTCTTGTCTCCTTAAGCGCCTTGCCTTGGTTGGCCTTCCCGGCAAGCTCCTCTTGCCGGGGTCTTGTGGTGTCTTGGTTTGGATACTTTGTTCTTGAATGGCTCCAAAGGAACCACGGAGGACCTTGGCGGTCACCCGGCAAGCCTTGCCGCGGGATGCTGCGACTGCCCGTGCACAAGTTC
>NC_041388.1:368006650-368012084 GCF_002162155.2 Triticum dicoccoides | reverse complement strand
CTCCAAAGGAACCACGGAGGACCTTGGCGGTCACCCGGCAAGCCTTGCCGCGGGATGCTGCGACTGCCCGTTGTCGGTGTACTAGAGTAGGGGTACCCTATTACCCCGAACTCGTGCACGGGCAGTTGCAGCGCCCCGCGGCAAGGCTTGCCGGGTGACCGCCAGGACCCTCCGTGGTTCCCTTAAAGACCATTCAAGAACAAAGTATTCAAGTCGAGGCCCCGGCAAGAGGAGCTTGCCGGGAAGGACAACCGAGACCCCGGCAAGAGGAGCTTGCCGGGAAGGCCAACCAAGGCCCCGGCAAGAGGAGCTTGCCGGGAAGAGACAAGACCCCGGCAAGAGGAGCTTGCCGGGAAGGCCACTCAAGACATACCAAGAAAGCTTGCTGCAACGCGCCCTGCGTCCCGGCAAGATCCGGCGAGCGACAAGCTTCCGGATGCGACAAGACGACGGCCGCGGCAAGGAGCTTGCCGCGGGAAACCCCCACTGCGTGCCCGCGCTCTAGCTCACCAGCTAACGTGTCGCTCTGGGACTCTCCCAGAGCGCACGTGGCGGGAGGCCGTGCAGCTAGGGGTACGTGGTGGCAAGCGGAGATGAAGAGAAGCCCATCGTGGCAAACGGTGGCACTCCTAACGGTCACCTTTTGCACTGTTTAGGAGACTCAGACAGGCATTTAATGCCTTTGTCCCCTGCCGTCAGAGTTAGGTAGGGTGCACTGTATCCACAGTAGCGGTAGCTATACCTACCACATCCTTTTCCATTTTTACCCTTCTTGTCTATGTTGCCCCCTGTCGGTGACCCCTTGAGTATAAAAGGAGGCCCAAGCGCAACGTAGAAAGGGTTCCGCAGGTCGGGGAGTTCAGAGACTCGGCTAGCTCGGCTCGTTCAACCCCAGAGACACTCCTATGCTCAGTCTGGCAGCGTCCATCGCTCCTGAGCAAGAATCCAATATACACAAACAAGCAGCATTAGGGTTTTACGCATCCGTGCGGCCCGAAGCTGGGTAAAAATCCCCCCGCGTGCACTGCCTCGATCCGCTCTTTGTGCGCTCTCCGCCCCCCACCAAACCGAAAAGGGGCCCTGTCCCCATAGGTGTTGGCGGGAATCAGCATCGCCCGCCGGCATCTCTGGCGCGCCAGGTAGGGGGGCGTCGAGATCGTGCGAACCCGATCCGGCGTGCACACATCCTAGATCTTCATCGCCTTCATCAACATGCCACCAAAGAAGAAGAATTCGGAGGCAGCCGTTCCGTCCGCGTCGCTTCCACCGCCTCCGGAGCGAACGGATGGTGGAATAGACGACGGCGGAGGAATGGGCGCCGATGAGGGTGCCCACAGCGCTGCCAAGTCCAAGGACAAGGCGGCACAGACCTCGGCGTCCATGCGCGCTCCGCGTCTCTCTCAAGAGGCGCGGGACCAGCAGCGTCATAGCGTCCGCATCGCCATACGTCCGCTGACCCAAGATCAAGCTGGTGGTTCGCGCGGCGCTCAAGACCAACATGCACGCCAACATGCTGGCCCCAGCGAGGTACGGTCGCTGGGACGGGACGCTGCTTCTTCTAACTTGGTTAGGAGTCCGAGCATGCCCCTCTCCTCGCACCGTTCACCTCTGCCGCCCACCACCCCAGCAGAAGCCTTGGCGCGGGCCCAGCTGCTCCTGGACTATCCTCCGACGGCGGACAAGACCGACGAATGGAGGGCCACTATCCAGAGCCTCATCGGCTTCGCTAACGGTGACACTGCGCGGCAACCAAGCATCTCGCTGCCACGGCAGGACAACCAGACGCTAGCCGATGGCAACAAGACGGAGGGAGGTGCGACTTCCATGCACTCTCCACTACGAAGGCCAAAATCGCCGACTCGCCGGGTCCACCCCAACAGCGGCTCCACCGCGTCGTCGGACCCACGAGCTCGTCGCGACCAGCTCCAAGTTCTCCATGAACGGCAAAAAGAAGACGCTCGAACCCGCATCGAGCGCCGAAGAGAAGCGCGACGTCAATCCGACAAGCGCGCTGGGCTCTCTGTTGACATGCATGCGCCAGGGGAACCAGGTGATCTACCGTACGCGGTAGGTTGCCCTGCGTTCACCCGTGAGCTGCGGCAAGTCCAGTGGCCCAGCACAAAAAATTTCAAGCCAGACGTGCCGGAGAAGTACGACGGCAAGACGCATCCGTCGGAGTTCCTCAGAATCTACACCATTGCGGTGCAAGCTGCCGGGGGACGAGGTGACAATATCCTTGCCAACTACTTCTCGCTGGTGCTCAAGCCCAATGTCAGATCCTGGCTCATGCACTTGCCGGACAACTCCATATCTTCCTGGGCTGATCTGTGCCATCAGTTTGTCGGCGCCTTTACAGGCGGCCACAAGCCACATGGCCAAGAGAGCGATCTTCATCTGCTCGCCCTGAAGGAAGGAGAGCCACTGCGCAAGTACATTCAAAGATTCAGCCGTGTACAGCACAACACCCCAGACGTCCACCCCACCGCGATCATTAGCGCATTCCATCAGAACGTGCGAAATCGAAGGATGAGGGAGGAGATGGCGATGTGTAAGATCAGAGACGTCAGCGAGCTTTATGCCCTGGCTGACAAGTGTGCACGCGCTGAAGAGGGGAGGAGGCTCCCCGGAGAGAGTACAGGGGCAGGGGGATCTGACAGTGAGGATGCCGCCCCGGCGAGGAAAGGCCGGCGGCGGAACTACAAAAGGAATAAGGGTAAGGAAGTGCTAGCTGTTGAGCAGACCAGCAACGGAGGTGGCGCCAAGGAAGCTAAGGCTGGTGGCTCCGACAAGGAGGCCCATCCTGTGGCGGCTGCCGACAAGCAGGACAGCTCCGGCAGGCAGTATTGCAAGATTCACCGCACCAAGGGTCACGATCTCCAGAACTGCAAAAAGGTCGAACAGCTTGCTGAGCAGCAGAAGGCTGAGTACGAGCGATGCGACAAAGAGAAGGCTGTCGGTGTACTAGAGTAGGGGTACCCCTATTACCCCGAACTCGTGCACGGGCAGTTGCAGCCCCCCCGCGGCAAGGTTTGCCGGGTGACCGCCAGGACCCTCCGTGGTTCCCTTAAAGACCATTCAAGAACAAAGTACTCAAGCCAAGGCCCCGGCAAGAGGAGCTTGCCGGGAAGGCCAACCAAGGCCCCGGCAAGGGGAGCTTACCGGGAAGAGACGAGACCCCGGCAAGAGGAGCTTGCCGGGAGGACCACGCAAGACATACCAAGAAAGCTTGCCGCGACGCGCCCTGCGTCCCGGCAAGATCCGGCGAGCGACAAGCTTCCGGAAGCGACAAGACGACGGCTGCGGCAAGGAGCTTGCCACGGGAAACTCCCACCGCGTGACCGCGCTCCAGCTCACCTGCTAACGTGTCGCTCTGGGACTCTCCCAGAGCGCACGTGGCGGGAGGCCGTGCAGCTAGGGGTACGTGGCGGCAAGCGGAGATGAAGAGAAGCCCATCGTGGCAAACGGTGGCGCTCCTAACGGTCACCTTTTGCACTGTTTAGGAGACTCAGACAGGCATTTAATGCCCTTGTCCCCTGTCGTCAGAGTTAGGTAGGGTACACTGTATCCATAGTAGCGGTAGCTATACCTACCACATCCTTTTTCCATTTTTACCCTTCCTGTCTGCGTTGCCCCCTGTCGGTGACCCCTTGAGTATAAAAGGAGGCCCAAGGGCAACGTAGGAGGGGTTCCACATTTCGGGAACTCAGAAGAACACTCTCAAGCTCAGTCTGGCAGCGTCCATCGCTCCTGAGCAAGAATCTAATATACACAAACAAGGAGCAGTAGGGTTTTACGCATCCGTGCGGCACGAAGCTGGGTAAAAATCGCCCCGCGTGCACTGCCTCGATCCGCTCTTTGCGCGCTCTCCGCCCTCCACCAAACCGAAAGGGGCCCTGTCCCCATAGGTGTTGGCGGGAATCAACATCGCCCCCGGCATCTCTGGCGCGCCAGGTAGGGGGGGCGTCGAGATCGCGCGAACCCGATCCGGCGTGCACGCAAAGCTAGATCTTCATCGTCATGGCTCCCAAGGAGTGGGCGAGCAAAAGAACAGCGCCAGTGCGGCAACAAAAAAAGCTAAGTCATGCAAATTTTAGATATTTCCTTTCTATATAAGTTTATCCGCCTCGGAGATCTTGTTCTTTGTATGAAAAACCTATTCGCGGAGGAATCAACTCGTAGCTAGCCGCGCCCTTACTTTGTTTCGAGTCCGCTCAACAACTTAAGCGAGCTGCTAGCACCCTTACTTTGCTTCGAGTCCACTCAGCAACTTAAGTGAGCCGCTAGCGCCCTTACTTTGTTTTCGAGTCCGCTCAACAACTTAAGCGAGCTGCAGCTAGTTGCGACGAGATTACTTGTCGGTAGCGACCCCGCCAGCAGGCTGCTGAAGTTCCGCACTCGGCGCTCGCGGCAAGGGTGCCTCCACCGGCAAGTTTCCCTAGAAAGCGTAGGGTGGACGTACAAAGAAGGGTTGAACAGGAAAATAGCATGCGTTATTTACTTAAGATTTCTGCACGGACCTGTGTGCCAAGGAGCCTTCTCGGGACTAGTTGCGCTCCATGATTGCCTCGAGTCCGCTCGGCAACTTGTGCGGTTGCGCTAGAACCAAGAAGGTAAACCTTTCCGAGAGGCGTTGTTCCCGAATAGCCGCTAAGGGCCCGTTCCCTCAAGCGCTATTGGCTGGATCATACGCACCGGAAAGCATTCCGGCAGGCATAGGGAATATGCAGCAAAAGTCAAAATTCGCAAGCAAGTTGAGTGCACTTCGGATGCTAATCACTTGCTATGTTTGAATGCAGTTATGGCCCGGGGGCTGGCAACGCCCTTAAGGCCAATATCTCCGGCATCAAGAACGACGACGCTCTTCGCCATAAGCCTTTCCGGCAACGATCCTGCCGGGAGCCGGTGTCAAGAGCGATGAAGTTCTTCGCCCAAAGTCTTCCTGGCAACTAGCTTGCCGGAAGCTGGCATCGAGAACGTCAAAGTTCTCTGCTCAAAAATGAAAGTCTTCCTGGCAACCAGCTTGCCGGAAGCCGGCATCGAGAACGTCAAAGTTCTCTGCTGAAGATAAAAGTCTTCCTGGCAACCAGCTTGCCGGAAGCCGGCATCGAGAACGTCAAAGTTCTCTGCTGAAAATGAAAGTCTTCCTGGCAACCAGCTTGCCGGAAGCCGGCATCGAGAACGTCAAAGTTCTATGCTGAAGATAAAAGTCTTCCTGGCAACCAGCTTGCCGGAAGCCGGCATCGAGAACGTCAAAGTTCTCTGCTGAAAATGAAAGTCTTCCTGGCATCCAGCTTGCCGGAAGCCGGCATCGAGAACGTCAAAGTTCTCTGCTGAAAATGAAAGTCTTCCTGGCAACCAGCTTGCCGGAAGCTGGCATCGAGAACGTCAAAGTTCTCTGCTGAAGATAAAAGTCTTCCTGGCAACCAGCTTGCCG
>NC_041388.1:367990480-368005195 GCF_002162155.2 Triticum dicoccoides | reverse complement strand
GTCAAAGTTCTCTGCTGAAAATGAAAGTCTTCCTGGCACCCAGCTTGCCGGAAGCCGGCATCGAGAACGTCAAAGTTCTCTGCTGAAAATGAAAGTCTTCCTGGCACCCAGCTTGCCGGAAGCCGGCATCGAGAACGTCAAAGTTCTCTGCTGAAAATAAAAGTCTTCCTAGCAACCAGCTTGCCGGAAGCCGGCATCGAGAACATTAAAGTTCTCTGCTGAAGATAAAAGTCTTCCTGGCAACCAGCTTGCCGGAAGCCGGCATCGAGAACGTCAAAGTTCTCTGCCAAAGATGAAAGTCTTCCTAGCAACCAGCTTGCCGGAAGCCGGCATCGAGAACGTCAAAGTTCTCTGCTGAAGATAAAAGCCTTCCCGGCAGGCCAGTATCGCTGGGGGCTATGAGTGCCAAGAATCGTCCACGGCAAATCAGAGTTGCCGGGGGCTGCACTATCAGATAAGTTTTTTTTGTCCCTCATCATGCATCCTCTTATGGACTGGGGAAAGCAAACCCACGTTCCTCCCCGGAAACTGCCGTGCTCCCCCGACTCTAGGCCCTGGGGCTCGTCCTCGGGGCCAAGATTGGTCGTCGTCGCGATAGCAAAGGGATGGAACGAGGATACCGCACCACCTCGTTCCTATCTCCGTCAAAAGCGTGAGAAAGGTCGAGCGACGTGGGAAGGCGGCAGGGTCTGTTGCCGGGAGAGAAATTGTCTGTCTGAGGGATACCAAGGATTTGTTCCTTGGCGTGGGTTTAACTCGCGAGACAAATAACCCGGCAAACATTCCCTTTTCATTAAAAACATCCCACTCAGGTACAGTCCATAGAGGATGAAAAACATGAAAGAGAGGATTACAAGTTCTAGATACAGCTAAGGCCCAAAGGCTTACAAACTAAAAAGATAAGATGCCCATAATCCCTTTCCTGTCCCCCTTTTCAGGAGGCAGGTCAAGGAGGCGAAAAGGGCAAAAGGAGTGCCTAGGCGAGCTACGGGTGCCAGAAGACACCAAGGGAACATCCCGGGGGCCGTCCGAAGGCTGAACGGCGACGGCAACGCCGGAAGCGGGGCTCGAAGACGGGGCGACGGGACGTCAGCACGCTGTCGAGGGCACCACGCCCCCGTACTCCGGCTTGACGGCCTTGTTGCCCGCACTCTTCCCCTTCCGCGGCCTCCCTACGCCAGCCGCCCAAGGAGACGACCCCGGCGAGTTCAAGAAGCCGCCGACGCGGATGATGGGGTCGTCGGTGCCACGCAAGGCGGCGCCCGACACCTAGTCGGACCCGCTACTCCACCGCCCGCTACCCTCGTCGTCGCTATCGCTCCCCTCCTCATCGCTCTCGCTCGAGGAGGAGCCTTCGCTGTCGGAGGAGCTGTCCACGCAGCACTTCGACCGAGTGCCGAAGCACCCGAAGGCCTTGACGGAGAGGAGATCACCCTCCATCAACTTAAAATGGAGGGTAAACCCCTCCGTCAAGCTGTGGATGCGGGCGAACGTCTTCCACCCTCGATCAAGATACATCACATTAGGGGCTGGGAATGCAACGCGGACTCGCGTGCCGCTGATCCCACAGCCCCTCATGTGCAGCCTCAACATCTTGGGCGGCTCCACTTCCATCGCGCGCGCAAACGGAGCAGGAAGACGGAGGCGACGACGAGGCGCCCGGCGCAGCCTAACGAAGAACTCGCAAGGGTCGTCCCCTATATGGACCGCCATGGGGGGAGAAGCCGCCGGCGGAGGTGAAGCTGACGTGCCGCCCCGTCCGCCACTTCCCCGAGCGCCTCGACCCCGTCCTCGACCTCGTCCGCGGCCTCGCCCCCTCCCTCTTCCCCTCATGGCTGGCTCTGCCACCACAGGCGTGGAAGAGGGAGAGATGCGCTGTCGGGCGGCAACCCTCGCCACCACCGATGAAGGGCCTGGGTTCCCTTTCTCCATGGCAGAGGAGAGAAAGGGGAGCAGAAGCTAAAGAAAAGAGAAGACGAGAGAGTGAGGGCTTCTGTGCTCCCATCCCGCTCTTTATAAAGGAGCGAGGTGGGGGCTCGGCCGCCTCGCTCGGCGAATCAAGGCACGAGAAGGGCAGGGAGTCGGGGCCGACCTGCTCGCGACGGCCCAGTTTCCCACTCCACCGTCCGTTACCCCAAACGCATGGGGGACGCGTGGCGGGGGTGCAGAACTGAGGCGACAGATGAGGCGGCATCGTTCCACCCCGTGAACGCGGGGAGTGGACGTCCCGAAAACCACGCACCGGCTCCGTCCAGTAAATACACCACGCCCTCGCACCTACCCCCGTTTAAGGAGGCGGGCGTGAACCACCTCCATCATCATGGCCTGACGCATGCTCGGGAGGCTTAGCCCCACGCATGCCTCCCACGATCTCCCCCAAGACGCCGCATTTGACGCGTGCCGTTCTGGGCGTGCGCGGTGGAAGCGGAGTTAGATTCGGCGTGACCTAGGCCGCACGTGCCCGTGCACTGTTTTGGGCCTGGCCCAACAGTGCTCGGCACCGTGTATGGCCCAGGCCCGGGGGCTCCTGTCGGTGTACTAGAGTAGGGGTACCCTATTACCCCGAACTCGTGCACGGACAGTTGCAGCCCCCCGCGGCAAGGTTTGCCGGGTGACCGCCAGGACCCTCCGTGGTTCCCTTAAAGACCATTCAAGAACAAAGTACTCAAGCCAAGGCCCCGGCAAGAGGAGCTTGCCGGGAAGGCCAACCAAGGCCCCGGTAAGGGGAGCTTACCGGGAAGAGACAAGACCCCGGCAAGAGGAGCTTGCCGGGAAGACCACGCAAGACATACCAAGAAAGCTTGCCGCGACGCGCCCTGCGTCCCGGCAAGATCCGGCGAGCGACAAGCTTCCGGAAGCGACAAGACGACGGCTGCGGCAAGGAGCTTGCCACGGGAAACTCCCACCGCGTGACCGTGCTCCAGCTCACTTGCTAACGTGTCGCTCTGGGACTCTCCCAGAGCGCACGTGGCGGGAGGCCGTGCAGCTAGGGGTACGTGGCGGCAAGCGGAGATGAAGAGAAGCCCATCGTGGCAAACGGTGGCGCTCCTAACAGTCACCTTTTGCACTGTTTAGGAGACTCAGACAGGCATTTAATGCCCTTGTCCCCTGTCGTCAGAGTTAGGTAGGGTACACTGTATCCATAGTAGCGGTAGCTATACCTACCACATCCTTTTTCCATTTTTACCCTTCCTGTCTGCGTTGCCCCCTGTCGGTGACCCCTTGAGTATAAAAGGAGGCCCAAGGGCAACGTAGGAGGGGTTCCGCATTTTGGGAACTCAGAAGAACACTCTCACGCTCAGTCAGGCAGCGTCCATCGCTCCTGAGCAAGAATCTAATATACACAAACAAGGAGCAGTAGGGTTTTACGCATCCGTGCGGCCCGAAGCTGGGTAAAAATCGCCCCACGTGCACTGCCTCGATCCGCTCTTTGCGTGCTCTCCGCCCCCCACCGAACCGAAAGGGGCCCTGTCCCCATAGGTGTTGGCGGGAATCAGCATCGCCCCCGGCAAAGGCCCAGGAAAGAACTGGTGAATCCGGCAAGAAACGCCCCGGCCGGGGGGGACGCCGCGTCAAGGCCAAGCAGCGGCAAGGAGACAGACCTCCCCGCGGCCGTGACAAGGATGAAGATGACGACGATGACGAAGACGTGGATGATGATGAGGCCGATGAGCAGGAATTTCAGAAAGCCACAAAGGTCCTGTGCGTTGACGGTGGCGCCTCTCTGCATACTTCGCACCGCCAGCTAAAACAGTGGATGCGGGAAGTGAATGCAGCAGAGCCATCCATAGAGTCATGCAAGCCCCTGAAATGGTCCAGCACGCCTATCATCTTCGACATTGAGGATCACCCTGATCGCGTAACTGCGGTCGGGTGCTTGCCGATGTTGGTCTCACCGACTATCCGCAACCTCAAGGTCACAAAGATGCTAGTTGACGGCGGGGCCGGCTTGAATCTCATCTCCTCCGCGGTCCTTCACAAACTTCAGATCCCTGACAGCGAACTCGAAGAGACCGGCACATTTGAAGGAATCAACCCGGGAAGGAGCAAGCCGAAAGGGAAGATCACGCTGCCGGTCACATTTGGCAGCGAGCTGAATTTCAGAACTAAGAGGGTCACGTTTGACGTTGCCGATTTTCCATTGCCCTACAATGGATCCTGGGCCGTCCAGCGCTCGCCAAGTTTATGGCAGCCTCTCACTACGCATACAACGTGCTCAAAATGCCAGGCCCGATAAGTGTCATCTCTGTCCCCGGCGACAGGAAGGATGCCCTTATCTGCACCAACAAGATCTACCGGGAAGCCGCAGCCGCAGCTGATCACCATACACTTGCCACTGAAGCTCCCGGGGAGAAGAAGAAGGCCAAGTTCAGCAAGAGCTCTGATGCCCACTCCGGCAAGCGCACCTCTTCGGAGTGCTGCGCTACCGTCGAGGACGCACCATCGAACTCCACCAGCAAGTGCAAGAAGACGATGGCAGCTCCACCCGAGACCAAGAAGGTGTCCGCCAAGGAGGACGGCACTGATGGTACCTTCACCATCAGTGCCACGCTTGACCCCAAATAGGAAAGCGTGCTTGTTGCTTTCCTCCGGGCGAATGTCGACGTGTTTGCATGGCAACCGTCTGATATCCCCGGTGTTCCCAGGAGAGTAATCGAGCACCACCTTGCCATCTGTCCTCATGCGCGGCCCGTCAAACAGAGAGTCAGGAAGCAAGCGGTGGAGCGCCAAGAGTTCATTGCAGAAGAAATCAGGAAATTGGAAGCAGCAGGCCTTGTTAGAGGAGTGCTCCATCCCACGTGGCTGGCCAATCCTGTAGTCGTGCGCAAGGCGAACGGGAAATGGAGGCTTTGTATAGACTTCACTGATGTCAATAAAGCTTGTCCCAAAGATCCATTTCCCTTGCCACGCATTGACCAGATTGTTGACTCCACAGCTGGATGTGATTTGCTTTCATTTCTTGATGCGTATTCAGGATACCATCAAATCTTCATGGCAGAAGAGGATGAGGAGAAAACCGCATTTATCACCCCTTGTGGCACATACTGTTTTGTACGAATGCCCTTTGGGTTGAAGAATGCTGGTTCAACATTTGCAAGAGTAGTCCATGTCGCCTTTGAGCCACAGATACACAGAAATGTGGAAGCCTACATGGATGATATAGTGGTCAAGAGCAAGGACAAGGCTACCCTGATTCAAGATTTAGAAGAAACTTTTGCAAATCTGCGCAAGATCGACCTCAAGCTCAACCCCGAGAAGTGCGTGTTTGGAGTCCCTTCCGGCAAGCTTCTCGGGTTCTTTGTATCTCAGTGGGGAATTGAAGCCAACCCCGACAAGATTAAGGCCATCGAGCAGATTGAAGCACCGAAGCGCGTCAAGGATGTGCGAAGGCTTGCCGGTTGCGTGGCTGCTCTCAGCAGGTTTATCTCTAAGTCTGCTGAGCGCGCCCTGCCATTTTTCAAAATATTGAAAAAGGCAGGTCCAATGAAATGGACTCCGGAAGCGGAGGCTGCGCTGCAGGACTTGAAGAGGTACCTGTCTTCCACTCCAATACTTGTCGCACCTAAGCCACAAGAGAAGTTGCTGTTGTACCTAGCGGCAACCAATCAAGTGGTTAGTGCTGCGTTAGTAGCGGAGAGGGAGGCGGATGATGAGCCGGCAATCGCAGCAAGTGAATCCAACGACAAGCAGGGGCCTTCTCCAACAAGTTCTGGTCCGGCAAGCTCTGGTCCCGACGAAGGAGAATCTGCGCAGATGTGCAAGGACGTGCACAAGAAGGTGGTGCAGCGCCCAGTTTACTTTGTCAGCTCCCTTCTCCAGGGGGCTAGGTCGAGATACTCTGGTGTGCAAAAACTGCTTTTCGGCCTTCTCATGGCCTCGAGAAAGCTGCGCCATTACTTCCAGGCACACGAGATCACAGTCGTCACTCGCTTTCCGCTGAAAAGGATACTGCAGAATCCAGATGCAACAGGCAGGATTGTCGAGTGGGCCTTGGAACTGTCAAGCTTTGGCCTCAAGTTTGAGAGCACTACAACTATCCAAAGCAGGGCATTGGCAGAGTTCATAGCAGAGTGGACGCCAACTCCAGATGAAGAAATTCCGGAGACGAGCATCCCCGTCAAGGAGACAAGCAAAGAGTGGCTGATGTACTTTGATGGTGCCTTCTCGCTGCAAGGTGCCGGTGCTGGCGTGCTGCTTATCGCACCCACCGGAGAGCACCTCAAATACATAGTCCAGATGCACTTTCCCAAAGAGCAAGCAACCAACAATACTGCAGAGTATGAAGGATTGCTTGCCGGTCTTAGAATAGCAGCCGACCTTGGGATCAAGAAGCTCATAATCAGGGGTGACTCACAGCTTGTCGTCCGCCAAGTGAACAAGAACTACCAGAGCCCGTTGATGGAAGCATATGTTGATGAAGTGAGGAAGCTAGAAGAGCGCTTTGATGGCCTGCAAATGGAGCATATCCCAAGAGTTTAGAATGACATTGCTGATGGCCTGTCGAAATGCGCTGCACTAAAGTTGCCTGTGGAACCAGGGATCTTTGTGCTCAAGCTGACTCAGCCTTCCGTGGCACCATCAACTAGACAGAATAAAAAGAGGAAGTTGGTTTCAGGTGACTACTTTCCGGCAGAGCACCCCGAAGCCGCCGCCAAGAAAGTCCCCAAGATCAACGCCAACGATGCTGAGGGGCAGTCTACTCCGGCAAACCTTGTGGTTTGTTCCGTCGAAGCAAACGCTCCCGACAAGTTTTGCTCCGGCAAGCTTGCTGGGGAACATCACGCTCCGGCAGAATCACAGGTTCTTGCCGTAGAAGCGGATGTTCCCGCAGCAACAGGTATGCCTTTAGTCCTTGTTGTCGAGCCGCAAGCTCCAGCATGGGCGCAGCCGATTGTCCGTTTCCTCCAGACAGGAGAGCTTCCCGAAGAGCAAGAAGAAGCTGAAAAAGTAGCCCGGCAGTCAAGTATGTACAAGTTTGTCGACAGCACACTGTACAGAATAAGACTCAATGGAGTGAAATTGAAGTGCATTCGCCGGGAAGATGGGCAACAGCTGTTGGCAGAGATACATGGAGGCATATGTGGTCACCACATTGGCACAAGAGCACTTGTCGGCAAAGCATTCCGACAAGGCTTCTTCTGGCCGACAGCCCTCCAGGATGCAACTGCACAAGTAACCAAGTGTGAAGCGTGCCAGTTCCATTCCAAACAGATACACCAGCCAGCCCAAGCTCTCAAGACGATCCCTTTATCCTGGCCATTTTCGGTCTGGGGGCTCGACATCCTCGGCCCCTTCCCCCGAGCTATCGGGGGCTTTGAGTTCTTGTACGTTGCAATCGACAAGTTCACAAAGTGGCCCGAAGTGGAACCAGTGAGGAAGGTGACAGCACAGTCAGCAATCAAGTTCTTCAGGTCGATTGTTTGCCGTTTCGGGATCCCGAACAGGATCATCACCGACAACGGCACGCAATTTACGAGCCGCACCTTCATGCAGTACGTCCAAGATCTTGGCACCAAGATCTGCTTCGCTTCTGTTGCTCATCCAAGAAGCAACGGTCAAGCGGAGAGGGCAAACGCTGAAGTGCTGCGAGGCCTCAAGACCAGAACTTTCGACAAACTACACAAGTGCGGAAGAAACTGGATCGAGGAGCTACCGGTGGTTCTTTGGTCGATCAGAACGACGCCAAATCGAGCCACTGGCCAGACACCCTTCGCTCTAGTCTATGGAGCGGAGGTAGTTCTCCCCACGGAACTCGTATACGGATCACCTCGAGTACTCGCTTATGATGAGCTCGAGCAAGAGCAGCTGCGCCAAGATGACGCGCTGCTCCTTGAGGAAGACCGTCTCCAGGCTGCTGTGCGAGCCGCTCGCTACCAGGAAGCTCTGCGCCGCTACCATAGCCGCAGAGTCAATGCCAGGAGTCTCGAGGAAGGTGACCTTGTTCTTCGACGCGTTCAGTCGGCCAAGAATTCCAACAAGTTGACGCCGAAGTGGGAAGGCCCTTATCGGGTGAAACGAGTCACTAGGCCCGGCGCTGTCCGCCTTGAGACCGAAGATGGCATTCCGGTGAGCAACTCCTGGAACATCGAGCATCTTCATAAGTTTTACCCATAAGGCGCGGTTGTCGGACCCTGTCCGGCAACCACCTTTCTGTACAAGTCTTGCCGCTGTTGCATGTAATCCTTTGTACAGAGCCGGGCGCAGACCCCGTGCACTAGTAAAGTTCATGTGCCTCGCACATCTTGTCAGTTTACTTATGCTATGATCCTTTTTCGCATATATTATCTGACACTTTGTGCAGCACCAGACCCCGGTAAGAGATAACGAGCCCAAGGCTCCATATCATTGCTTTATTTCTCTGTGTCTTTTTCAAAAGAAGGAAGGTTCCCTCGCCCACAAGGTTTACCGGGGGGGAAGGAGAGGATAATGGTGTGGACCAGGCCGTTCAAAAAAAAAGGAGTTTCTCCTTGCCGGGAAGCAGACGACAGAAAAGCTAAGTTGCTAAAGCTTGAGCAATCAGTTTTTGAGTTATTTTCCTTGAACGACCGTGCTTTGTATGGAAAACCTGTGCGCGGAGGAACCAATTCACAGCTAGCTGCGCCCTTGCTCTGTTTCGAGTCCGCTCAACGACTTAAGTGAGCTGCTAGCGCCCTTACTTTGCTTCGAGTCTGCTCAGCAACTTAAGTGAGCCGCTAGCGCCCTTACTTTGTTTCGAGTCCACTCAACAACTTAAGTGAGCTGCAACTAGTTGCGACAAGGTTGCTTGTCGGTAGCGGCCTCGCCAGCAGGCTGCTGAAGTTCCGCACTCGGCGCTCGCGGCAAGAATGCCTACACCGACAAGTTTCCCTAAAAAGCGTAGGGCAGGACCATACAAAGCCAAGAGTCGAGTAAAGGAAGTAACACAGCTATTTGTTGCCTAAGATAGAGTTATATTACAAGAATAACTTGTCGTGCCTCTAATAAAGTGTTCCCATGACATGACTGGCAGCGACAAGAAAAGAAGAAAACGAACGGCCTAATCTACGCGACCGCCGTCAACCCTTTTGACCTCGTTCACCCTGTCGACGATGGGTGCTACGAGGGCCTTAAGTGCGTCAAGATCAGCGTCCGCCGGCAGCTTCCTGAGGATGTTGGTGAGGTTGAGGCCCGGATTGTGGAAGGCCACCTTCACCAGCACCTTCTCCAGAACTCCGGCGCAAATCGAGCGTGACTCGTCGGCCAACTGCTTTGGGATCCGTTCCCGGAGTTGCTGAAGCGCCGCCGCCACGCCCTTGAAGAACAGAGTGAGCTTGGCGCTGGGCTGGAGGTTCTCGTCGGATGGATACCCGAAGCCTTCCACCCCCAATTGCACCAGCTCCTCTTCGATAACTGCAGCAATGTCCACGAGGCCCTCCGTCCAGAGCTCCGCAGTATCTCTGAGAAGATTCTGGGTTTCGGCGGCCCTCGCTAGCAGCGCCTCGTTGGCCTCGATGTCCTTCTTCAAGTCTGCCACCCGTTTCCTGGCGCTGTCCAACGTCTCCGTCAAGGTGGCCAGCTTCAGCGTCAGATCGGCGTTGGAATCCTTGGCGGTGCTCAATTCCTTGCCCCTCTCGGCGAGTCGGCCCTGCAGTTCACCATGGGCAAGGGCGTCCTTCTCGCGCTCTAGCTTGAGGGCGGCAAGCTCTTCGCCACCAACCTTCATATCAGTTTCTAGCTGCGCCACCTTTGCCTCCAATTCTTTCTTGGCGGCCTCGGCAGTCGCAGCCGCATCCTTTGCCTCTTGGAGCGTCCCGCCAAGTGCCCGTTCACGCGCGGCGAGCTCCTCTTCGTGGCTGTCGAGGTTCACTTTCTGCTGAGTCAGCTCGCCTTCTCGCGCGTACAGCTTCTCGCCGGTGAGCCGCTGCTGTTCTTCATCTTCGGCCTTCTCGAGAAGGAAGGCCTTCCATTCCTCGACAAGCTGCTCCCGCTCCTCCGCCAAGGCCCGGAGTGTTTCTTGACGAAGACCCCGGAGCTCCTCCGCATGCTTCTCTATGTCCACGCTCGCCCTCGCGGCAAGCGCTTCCCGGGACTCCAGCTTGACTTGGCGGGCGCGGTAGAGCGCCAGCAGCCTCCGCAGCAGCCGCTCCTCCTCGGGCTCTTCACTGCTGCTTCCCGGCGCGTCGACGATCGACAACCCGGCGGAGGCAAGCACCTCTCCATCCAGAATTTCTCCTTCCACCGGCGCCCTAGAGCTCGACGCCCAGGGGAGCTTGATGAAGATACCCTCGCCAGCCTTCAGATAGGCGCCGGGCTGGGGCTCCTCGGAGCCTGGCGCTGCGGTAGCAGCGGAGGGATCGGCAGTTGGTGCAGCGCCTGACGCTCCTGCGGCCTCAGGGCCGTCAGTGCGATCGCCAGATCCCCCGCCAGCTTCCTCGGCGGCAGCCTTGGCGGCCTCTTCGCCGGCGGGCACGTTAGCGCCGGCCCTTCTTCGGTGGCCGCGGCATCATCAGTATTGCCGCGTGCGTCTTCTTCGCCGACCGCCTCGGTCTCCATCGGATCCGTGGAGGGTGGGTCTGACGATCAAAAAAGAAGGAGAAATCAAACAAGTGTTCGAGAAGAGAAATCTAGCAGAAGACTACAAGGAAAGTTTCGGGCAAGGAGGGCTACCTGTGCTAGGATCTGCCGTCGTGGCCTCCACCACAGGCGGATCGTTAGCGCTATCCCTTGCCGGAAACTCCTCCCTTGCCGGAGGCTCCTCCCTTACCGGAGGACGCTCCCTTGCCGGGGAGTCCGCCCTTGGCAGCGTAGTCGAAGCAGACGACGAGTCGGAGGAGATCACTACGCCCTCCTGGTCAAGCTGTTCTGCTCCTGCACAAGCAAAACAGAGATCGGATGTCAACAAAGGAAAAGAGCAACCACGCGCATCCAGAAGCAGAAAGTAAACCGTATGCTTACGCTGGGGGCTGCCCTGCGAAGTGATGGCCGGGTCCGTCAAGGTAGTCTCGGGCGCGCCTCCTGTCGTCGCAGTGGGCTCGTCCTCGATGACCACCACCTGCGCCTTGGCCCTCTTCGCCGCCCTTTGGGCCAGAGTCCTGAAAAGGAGAGCCCAGGGTGGATCAGATCCGATGCGAGACAAGATCAGCGAGTTGAAGAACTACAAGAACAAGCAAGGGAATCTTACTCTTCTTCATCTTCCTCATCGGAGCTGAGCGCGGAGAGGTCGAAGTTCGGCCCACTCCCGGCGCGGCGAGGTGAAGGAGTGGGATCCCTTGGCCGCTTGGCGGGGACCGCGGCGCCAGCCCGAGGCGACCCCGCCCCAGTTGCCACTGCGACGGGAGGCGCCACCGCGGCGACCGCACTTGCCGCAGTGGAGCGCGTCGTGCGGCGCTGTGGCTGTTGACCAGCTTGCCTCCCTGCTGCATCCCCGATCCTACTGAGGCGCCTTCTTGGCTGCACTGGGGGCTGCGTTCCGGGTCCTGCTCCCGGCAAGCTCCCCGGAGGTGGCAGGCCGCCCGTACTCTCGGCGGGCTCGTTCGACTCGGCGTCGGGCGCGGCGATCTCTTCTTCCTCTTCGGGCTGCTCCCGTTCGGCAATGCTCATCGCCAACGCCGCGTCCACTTCCTCCACGGTGAACCCGAATTCACCCGCAGCCGCGGCTGCTGCCGCCTCTTCCGCCCTGGTGGCGATGCGCTCCATCTCTTGCTCAGTGGTGTCGCGGGTGAGGAGCTTCTTCTCGTCAGCATTGACTGCCACCTCCACGAGGCTGTCAAAGAACTGCTGCACGACGTCGCCGGTGGGCTCTTGCCAAGTTGGAGCGATCCTGTGCGAGTCACACAATGGCATCATTGCGCAGATACGGTTGCGCGAGGAGTTGTTGCAGAGAGGAATGACGCCTGCTGGCAACCTGAACCACTCGGGATGCTGTGGGTCATGCTTGAATATCTCCTTAAGCATCCCGTCCAACTCTAGGACGGTGAAATTGAAGTTAAGGCCTGGACGCAACCTCATTATATCCGCCAGGCCTCCAAATTCCCAGGCAGGTCTCCCCCTCGCCTGCAGAGGGGCGATGGGCCGGCGGAGGAAATCTGCGCCGACGGCTCCTACAGTCAACCCGGCAAGCCTGAGACGCAAGATCCGAGTGGTGGCGATCGTCAGCTTGTCGTCATCCGCGGACAGAGCGCTCCAGTCATTGCCGCGCACTGCTGAGGCTTGGCGCAGGGCGGTGAACGGCTGCGGGCTCTCTTCTACAACCCAGCACCAATATGCTCTCCACTCGTCCCACTTGCTGCGGAGTTCCCCCTCCAGATAGGTCTCCTTCTTGCCGGCCCGCGAGATCCAGGCAATCCCGCCGGCAAGAGGTTCCCCTCTCTCGACACGAGGCATAAAGAAATGGCGGAAGAGAGCTACGTTGGGGTGGACTCCGACAAAGTTTTTGCATAGATGGGCGAAAACTGCCATGGTCAGAACAGCGTTGGGGGCGAAATCAAGGAGGTGGAGTCCGTAGGTGTTCATGATATCACAGAAGAAGTCAGAGAATGGTGGGTAGAGACCGCAGTAGAAGAACAAGGCGAAGAAAGGATATCCGTTAGCTGGAGCTGCTCGTGAGGCGACGGCGGAGAGTACCTTTGTGCACGGATGTGCCCGCGTCTCCATCGACTAGAAGAGATAGTACCACTCCCTCAGCTCCTCCGCGGAGAGCTCGGGGGGGGAAGGTGGCCCGCTCCTTCCACAGCGCCTCAAGCCGCTGCGCTTCGGTCGACTTCACAGCTTTCGCGGTTGCGGCCTTCGTGGCCTTCCCCTTCCCAGGCTTCGGAGGCATGGCAGAGGCGGTGGGGGAGATCGACGGCGCTGGTGGTGGCGGCGGCAACGGGAGCGGAGCGCTGCTCTCTTTCGACTTTGGAAGCGGAGGGGGGCGGCAGAGGCTTCTGAGATTGCAACGGCGAATGGCAAAGACGGAGGAAGTGCCCTTGTTTCCCCTGCTTATAAAGAGGGACGGTGCGGACGTTTCGGCCTCCCAAGTGAACAAACTCCCACGATCTCTCCCACGATGCCGCGTTTGACGCGTGCCGTTCTGGGCGTGCGCGGTGGGAGCAGAGTTAGATTCGGCGTGACCTAGGCCGCGCGTGCCTGTGCACTGTTTTGGGCCTGGCCCAACAGCACTCGGCATCGTGTATGGCCCAGGCCCGGGGGCTCCTGTCGGTGTACTAGAGTAGGGGTACCCTATTACCCCGAACTCGTGCACGGGCAGTTGCGGCGCCCCGCGGCAAGCCTTGCCGGGTGACCGCCAGGACCCTCTGTGGTTCCCTTGAAGACCATTCAAGAACAAAGTATTCAAGTCGAGGCCCCGGCAAGAGGAGCTTGCTGGGAAGGACAACCGAGACCCCGGCAAGAGGAGCTTGCCGGGAAGGCCAACCAAGGCCCCGGCAAGAGGAGCTTGCCGGGAAGAGACAAGACCCCGGCAAGAGGAGCTTGCCGGGAAGGCCACTCAAGACATACCAAGAAAGCTTGCTGCGACGCGCCCTGCGTCCCGGCAAGATCCGGCGAGCGACAAGCTTCCGGATGCGACAAGACGACGGCCGCGGCAAGGAGCTTGCCGCGGGAAACCCCCACTACGTGCCCGCGCTCCAGCTCACCTGCTAACGTGTCGCTCTGGGACTCTCCCAGAGCGCACGTGGTGGGAGGCCGTGCAGCTAGGGGTACGTGGTGGCAAGCGGAGATGAAGAGAAGCCCATCGTGGCAAACGGTGGCACTCCTAATGGTCACCTTTTGCACTGTTTAGGAGACTCAGACAGACATTTAATGCCCTTGTCCCCTGCCGTCAGAGTTAGGTAGGGTGCACTGTATCCACAGTAGCGGTAGCTATACCTACCACATCCTTTTCCATTTTTACCCTTCTTGTCTACGTTGCCCCCTGTCAGTGACCCCTTGAGTATAAAAGGAGGCCCAAGCGCAACGTAGAAAGGGTTCCGCAGGTCGGGGAGTTCAGAGACTCGGCTAGCTCGGCTCGTTCAACCCCGGAGACACTCTTACGCTTAGTCTGGCAGCGTCCATCGCTCCTGAGCAAGAATCCAATATACACAAACAAGCAGCAGTAGGGTTTTACGCATCCGTGCGGCCCGAAGCTGGGTAAAAATCCCCCCGCGTGCACTGCCTCAATCCGCTCTTTGTGCGCTCTCCGCCCCCCACCGAACCGAAAAGGGGCCCTGTCCCCATAGGTGTTGGCGGGAATCAGCATCGCCCACCGGCACCCGTGCACAAGTTCGGGATACTAGGGTACCCCTACTCTAGTACACCGACAGGAGCCCCCGGGCCTGGGCCATACACGGTGCCGAGCGTTGTTGGGCCAGGCCCAAAACAGGGCACGGGCACACGCGGCCTAGGTTACGCCGTATCTCTCTCCGTATCCACCGCGCCCTCCCCGAACAGCACGCGTTGAATGCGGCGTCGTGGGAGAGATCGTGGGTGGTTTCTTTATTCGGAAATGCGGAACGTCCGCCCCCTCCCTCTTTATAAGCAGGGGAAACAGGGGTAGCTCGTCCATTCGCTCGTTGCTGCTCCAATCTCAAAAATCTCCGCCGCTCCCTCATCTTCCCAAAGCCGAAAGAGAGCAGCGCTCCGCCCCCCATCGCCACCAGCACCACCAACACCGTCGACCTCCTCCACCACTGCCGCCATGGCTCCAAAAGCCGACAAGGGGAAGGTCATGAAGTCGACCGAGGTGCAGCGGCTTGCGGCGCTGCAAAAGGAGCGGGCAGT
>NC_041388.1:367976249-367990368 GCF_002162155.2 Triticum dicoccoides | reverse complement strand
GAGGGAGCTGAGGGAGAACTACTACCTCTTCTGGTCGACGGAGACATGAGCGCATCCGCGCACGAAGGTACTTCCCACCGCCGCTTGGAAGAAGGCCCCAAACGGATACCCTTTCTTCGCCTTGTTCTTCTACTGTGGGCTCTGCCCGCCTTTCTCTGAATTCTTCTGCGATATCATGAACACCTAATTCCATCTCCTCGACTTCACCCCCAATGCTGTTCTGACCATGGCAGTTTTCGCACATCTCTGCGAAAACTCTGTCGGAGTCCATCCCAATGTAGCCCTCTTTCGCCACTTCTTTATACCCCGAGTAGAGAGAGGAGAGCCTTTATCCGGCGGAATCGCCTGGATCTCAAGGGCCGGCAAGAAGGAAACTAATCTGGAGGGAGAATTCCGAGGCAAGTGGGAGGAGTGGAGAGCAGATTGGTGCTGGATTGATGAGGAGAACCCGCAGCCATTCACCACCCGGCGCCAAACCCCAGTAGCACGCGGCAGCGATTGGAGTGACGTGGCCCCGGAAGACGACAGGCTGAAGATTGCTGTCACTCGGATCCTACGCCTCAGGCTTGCCGGGCTCACTATAGGCGCTGTTGGCACGGATTTTCTTTGCCGCCGCATCGCCCCCCTGCAGGAACGGGGGAGACCCACTTGGGAGTTCAAGAATGCGGCAGATATCATGAGGCTGCGGCCGGGCCTCAACTTCAACTTCACAGTTCTGGAGCTCAACGGGATGCTCCAGGAGCTGTTCAAGTATGACCCTCAACACCCCGAAGTTTTCAGGTTGCCAGGGGGGTCGTTCCGCTGTGCAACAACTCCGCGCTCGACCGCATCCGTGCAATGATGCCGTTGTGCGACTCGCATGGAATTGTCCCAACTTGGCAAGAGCCTGCAGACGATGTCATGCAGCAATTCTTCAATGACTTGGTAGAAGTGCCGATCCGCTCCGACGAGAAAGATAGCCTCACCCGCGACACCACCGATGCGGAGATGGCACTGATCGCCACTAGGCTAGAAGAGGCAGCGGCAACCGCAGCCGTGGGCGAATTTGGATTCACCGTGGAGGAGGCAGAGGCAGCAGAGGCGGCAAGCCGTGCCAAGCGAGGGGAGCCTGCCAGGGAGAAAGAGCTTGCCGGGCATAACATCGAGTCGAGCGTGCCCGCCAAGGATACGAGCGGCTCGCTGGAGATCAACTTGTCTTCCTCCTCATCTTCAGACAGCTCGCCGCAAGCAGCGCCTCCATCCGCACCAAGAAGGCGTCTCCGCAAGGTCGGTGACGTAGCGGAGCGGCAGGCAAGGCAACAGTCGCCGCGCCGCGTGACACGCTCCACCGCGGCAAGCACTGTTACCGCAGGAGCGCCTCACGCTGCGACGGCAACTGGAGCGGGGCCCTCCCGAACCACCGCTTCTACTCCTGCCGCTTCTCACGCCGCGGCGACAGCCAGAGCGGGGTCGTCTCAGACCGCCGCCACTGCTCCCGCCAAGCGGCCAAGTGAAGCTACTCCTCCGCCTCCTCACGCCGGACGTGAGCCAGACTTCGACTTCTCCGCGTTCAGCTCGGACGAGGAAGAAGAAGAAGAGTAAGACTCCCTTGGTGTACTTGTAGTTCTTCAATCCTTGCTGTTTGTCTTGTATCTCATTTGCTTGACTCCCTTGGGACCGGAGAGCAGCAAAGAGAGCCAAAGTCCCAGTGATTGTCATCGAGGACGAACCTACTACGATAGCAGGGGGTGCGCCCGAGACAACCTTGCCGGACCCGGCAACTTTTCTCCAGAGTAGCCCCCAGCGTAAGTATATGGTTTGCTTTCCTCTGTGAGATGCGCATGGATACTCTGTCTTTGCTGATATCTTACTGCTGGTTTGTGTAGGAGCAGAGCAGCCCCACCAAGAGCCAAGGGAGAATCCCCCGACAAGGGAGAGCTCTCTGGCAAGGGAGGGCTTTCCGGTAAGGGAGAAGTCTCCGGTAAGGGAGGGTTCTCCGGCAAGGGACAGCACCAGCGGCCCCCCGGCGGTGGAGACCACGACTGTAGAACCCGGCATAGGTAATCCTTTCGCTTCAAAACTTTCCTTGGGTTCTTATTCTTTTGATCTTCTTGGGCTTTTGCTTGACTCTTCTCCCTTTCCCGGCTGTCAGACCCATCTGCTACGGAGCCGATGGAGACCGAGGTTGCCGCCGAAGAAGCGGCCGGTGCTGACGATCCCGCTGGCACAGAGGCCGCCAAGGCTGCCGCCGCGGTAACTGGCGAGGTGTCTGGCGATCGCACTGACGGCCCTGAGGCTGCAGGAGCGCCAGGCGCTACACCGACCGCCGACCCGTCCGCCGCTGCCGCAGCGCCAGGCTCCGAAGAGCCCCAGCCAGGCGTCTATTTGAAGGCCGGCGACGACGTCTTCATCAACCTTCCCTGGGCATCAAGCCCCAGGGCGCCGGTCGAGGGAGAGATCTTCGACGAGGAGGTGCTTGCCTCCGTTGGGCTGACGCTGGTTGATGCGCCGAGCAGCAGCAGCAACGAGCCCGAGGAGGAGCGGCTGCTGCGGAAGTTGTTGTCGCTCTACCGCGCGCGGCAAGCCCAGCTGGAATCCCGCGAGGCGCTTGTCACGAAGGCGGGAGCAGACATCGAGAAGCGCGCGGAAGAGCTCGGGGGTTTCCACCAGGAAGCCCTCCGGTCCCTGGCGGAGGAGCGGGAGCAGCTCGCCGAAGCGCAGAAGGCCTTCCTCCTCGAGAAGGCTGAAGTCGAAGAGCAACAGCGACTTGCCGCTGTGAAGCTATCCGCGGAGGAGGGCGAGCTGGCGCAGCGGAAGATCAATCTTGACGCCCACGAGGAGGAGCTTGCCGTGCGCGAGGAAAAACTCGGCGGAGCCCTTAAGCAAGCAGAGGATGCTGCCGCAGTTGCCGAGGCCGCCAAGAAGGAGCTGGAGATGAAGGTGGTGCAGCTGGAGGCCGATCTTGCCGAGAAGGGCAAAGAGCTCAGCGCCGCCAAAGACTCCAACGCGGATCTTGAGTTGAAGCTGACCACTTTGACCAAGACGCTGGACGGCGCCAAGGAGCAGGAGGCGGCCTTGAAAGAAGAAATCAAGGCCGACAAGGTGCTGTTGGAGAGTGTTGCCGCCACCCAGAATGCTTTCAGGGAAAATGTGGAGCACTAGACGGAGAGCCTCGTGAGCGCTGCCGCAGATATTGACAGGGAGTTGGCGCAACTGGGGATGGAGGATCTCGGGTATCCCTCCGACGAGAACCTCCAACCCAGCGCCAAGCTCGTCTTGTTTTTCAAGGGCGTGGCGACGGCCCTCCAGCGACTCCGGGAGAAGATCCCAAAGCAGTTGGCCGATGAGTCGCGCAAGATCTGCGCGGGAGCTCTTCAGAAAGTGTTGGTGAAGGTGGCCTTCCGCAATCCGGGCCTCAACCTCACCAACGTCCTCAAGACCCTGCCGCCAGATGCCGATCTGGAGGCGCTCAAGGCCCTTGTCGCACCCATTGTTGACAAGGTGAGCGGGATCAAGAGGATCGAGGGCGATCGCGTAAATTAGGCCACCCATTTCTTCTTTTCTTGTCGCTATTTGTCATGCTATGAAAACAATCTGTTAGAGCCGCGACAAGCTATCTTTGTAATATAACTCTATTCTGGGTAATGATTGCAATGTTATTCCCTTTACTTGATTCCTCCCTTTGTATGTTTTTGCCCTATGCTTTTAGGGAACTTGCCGGTGCAGGTACCTGAGCCGCGAGCGCTGAGTGCGGGACGTCAGCAGCCTGCTGGCGGTGCCGCTACCAACAAGAAACCTTGTCGCAACTAGTTGCAGCTCACTTAAGTTGTTGAGCGGACTCGAAACAAAGTAAGGGCGCAACTAGCTACGAGTTGGTTCCTCCGCGCACAGGTTTTCCATACAAAGTGCGGTCGTTCAAGGGAGATAACTTAAAATTTAAAAAATCTGATTGCTCAAACTTTGGCAACTTAGCTTTTCTGTTGTTTGCTTCCCGGTAAGGCGAAATTTTCTTGAACGACGCCTGGTCCATACCATTATCTTCTCCTTTCCTCCCCGGCAAACTTGTGGGCGAGGGAACCTTCCTTTCCTTGAGAAAAAAGAAAGAAGAGAAAATAAAGATATGGAGCCTTACGGCTCGTTATTGCTTACCGTGGAGTAGGTGCTGCACAAAGTGTCAGATCATATATGCCAAAAAATAGAGAGCATGAAATTGACAAAATTTGCGGAGCACATGAGCTTTACTTATGCACGGGGTCTGCGCCCGGCTTTGTACAAAGGATTACATGCAACAACGGCAAGACTTGTACAAAAGGTGGTTGCCGGAACAGGTTCCGGCAACCGCGCCTTACGGGTAAAACTTACGAAGATGCTCAATGTTCCAGGAGTTGCTCACCGGAATGCCATCTTCAGTCTCAAGGCGGACAGCGCCAGGCCTAGTGACTCGTTTCACCCGATAAGGGCCTTCCCACTTTGGCATCAACTTGTTGGAATTCTTGGCGGACTGAACACGCCGAAGAACAAGGTCGCCTTCCTCGAGACTTCTGGCGTTAACTTTGCGTCGCTACCATAGTCTAGAATTATTTGTTAGTTCAAAATCTAGTATAAAATTATGTGTACTATCTTATAGAGCTAGTTCAACTCTAGTGTAAAATAATTTGAACTAGCTTGTAGAGCTAGTTCAACTCTAGTGTAAAATTATTTGAACTAGCTTGTAGAGCTAGTTCAACTCTAGCGTGAATTTTTTATTACCAGGTTATTGAGAGCTAGTTCAACACTAGTGTAAAATTATTTGAACTAGCTTGTAGAGCTACTTCAACACTAGTGTAAAATTATTTGAACTAGCTTGTAGAGCTAGTTCAACTCTAGTGTAAAATTATTTGAACTATCTTGTAAAGCTAGTTCAACTCTAGTGTAGAATTACATGAACTAGCTTGTAGAGCTAGTTCAAATCTAGTGTGAAATTATGTGTACTATGTTATAGAGCAAGTTCAACTCTAGTGTAAAATTATTTGAACTAGCTTGTAGACCTAGTTCAACTCTAGTGTAAAATTATTTCTACTAGGTTATAGAGCTAGTTCAACTCTAGTGTAAAACTATTTGAACTAGACTATAGAGCTAGTTCAACTCTAGTGTAAAATCATTTGTACTAGGTTATAGAGCTAGTTCTACTCTAGTGTAAAATTATTTGTACTAGGTTATAGAGCTAGTTCTACTCTAGTGCAAAATTATTTGAACTAGCTTGTAGAGCTTGTTTAACTCTACAAGCTTGTATAGCTAGTTCAACTCTAGTGCAAAATTATTTGAACTAGCTTGTAGAGCTAGTTCAACTCTAGTGTAAAATTATTTGAACTAGGTTATAGATCTAGTTCAACTTTAGTGTAAAATTATTTGAACTAGCTTGTAGAGCTAGTTCAACTCTAGTGTAAAATTATTTGAACTAGCTTGTAGAGCTAGTTCAACTCTAGTGTAAAATTATTTGTACTAGGTTATAGAGCTAGTTCTACTCTAGTGTAAAATTATTTGAACTAGCTTGTATAGCTAGTTCAAATCTAGTGTAAAATTATTTGAACTAGCTTGTAGAGCTAGTTCAACTCAAGTGTAAAATTATTTGTTCTATGTTATACAACTAGTTCAACTCTAGTGTAAATTTATTTATACTAGGTTATAGAGCTAGTTCAACTCTAGTGTAAAATTATTTGAACTAGCTTGTAGAGCTAGTTCAAATCTATGTTGAAATTATGTGTACTATGTTATAGAGCTAGTTTAACTCTAGTGTAAAATTATTTGAACTAGCTTGTAGAGTTAGTTCCACTCTAGTGTAAAATTATTTATACTAGGTCATAGAGCTAGTTCAACTCTAGTGTAAAACTATTTGAACTAGACTGTGGAGCTAGTTCAACTCTAGTGTAAAATCATTTGTACTAGGTTATAGAGCTAGTTCAACTCTAGTGTAAATTTATTTGTACTAGGTTATAGAGCATGTTCTACTCTAGTGAAGAACTAGCTTGTAGGGCTTGTTCAAATGTACAAGCTTGTATAGCTAGTTCAACTCTGGTGTAAAATTATTTGAACTAGCTTGTAGAGCTAGTTCAATTCTAATGTAAAATTATTTGAACTAGGTTATAGATCTTGTTCAACTTTAGTTTAAAATTATTTGAACTAGCTCGTAGAGCTAGTTCAACTCTAGTGTAAAATTATTTGAACTAGCTTATTGAGCTATTTAAACTCTACTGTAAAATTATTTGTACTAGGTTATAGAGCTAGTTCAACTCTAGTCTAAAATTATTTGTACTAGGTTATAGAGCTAGTTCTACTCTAGTACAAAAATATTTAAACTACCTTGTAGAGCTAGTTCAACTCTAGTGTAAAATTATTTGAACTAGCTTGTAGAGCTAGTTCGAATCTAGTCTGAAATTATGTGTACTATCTTATAGAGCTAGTTCAACTCTAGTGTAAAATAATTTGAACTAGCTTGTAGAGCTAGTTAAAATCTAGTGTAAAATTATTTGAACTAGCTTGTAGAGCTAGTTCAACTCTACTGTAAAATTATTTGTACTAGGTTATAGAGCTAGTTCAACTCTAGTCTAAAATTATTTGTACTAGGTTATAGAGCTAGTTCAACTCTAGTGTAAAATTATTTGAACTAGCTTGTAGAGCTAGTTCAAATCTAGTCTGAAATTATGTGTACTATCTTATAGAGCTAGTTCAACTCTAGTGTAAAATAATTTGAACTAGCTTGTAGAGCTAGTTCAACTCTAGTGTAAAATTATTTGAACTAGCTTGTAGATCTAGTTCAACTCTAGTGTGAATTTTTTTGTACCAGGTTATTGAGAGCTAGTTCAACACTAGTGTAAAATTATTTGAACTAGCTTGTAGAGCTACTTCAACACTAGTGTAAAATTATTTGAACTAGCCTGTAGAGCTAGTTCAACTCTAGTGTAAAATTATTTGAACTATCTTGTAGAGCTAGTTCAACTCTAGTGTAGAATTACATGAACTAGCTTGTAGAGCTAGTTCAAATCTAGTGTGAAATTATGTGTACTATGTTATAGAGCAAGTTCAACTCTAGTGTAAAATTATTTAAACTAGCTTGTAGACCTAGTTCAACTCTAGTGTAAAATTATTTCTACTAGGTTATAGAGCTAGTTCAACTCTAGTGTAAAACTATTTGAACTAGACTGTAGAGCTATTTCAACTCTAGTGTAAAATTATTTGTACTAGGTTATAGAGCTAGTTCTACTCTAGTGCAAAATTATTTGAACTAGCTTGTAGAGCTTGTTCAACTCTACAAGCTTGTATAGCTAGTTCAACTCTAGTGTAAAATTATTTGAACTAGCTTGTAGAGCTAGTTCAACTCTAGTGTAAAATTATGTGAACTAGCTTGTAGGGTTTGTTCAAATCTACAAGCTTGTATAGCTAGTTCAACTCTAGTGTAAAATTATTTGAACCAGCTTGTAGAGCTAGTTCAACTCTAATGTAAAATTATTTGAACTAGGTTATAGATCTTCTTCAACTTTAGTTTAAAATTATTTGAACTAGCTTGAAGAGCTAGTTCAACTCTAGTGTAAAATTATTTGAACTAGCTTATTAAGCTATTTCAACTCTACTGTAAAATTATTTGTACTAGGTTATAGAGCTAGTTCAACTCTAGTCTAAAATTATTTGTACTAGGTTATAGAGCTAGTTCTACTCTAGTACAAAAATATTTAAACTACCTTGTAGAGCTAGTTCAAATCTAGTGTGAAATTATGTGTACTATGTTATAGAGCAAGTTCAACTCTAGTGTAAAATTAGTTAAACTAGCTTGTAGACCTAGTTCAACTCTAGTGTAAAATTATTTCTACTAGGTTATAGAGCTAGTTTAACTCTAGTGTAAAACTATTTGAACTAGACTGTAGAGCTAGTTCAACTCTAGTGTAAAATCATTTGTACTAGGTTATAGAGCTAGTTCTACTCTAGTGTAAAATTATTTGTACTAGGTTATAGAGCTAGTTCTACTCTAGTGCAAATTTATTTGAACTAGCTTGTAGAGCTTGTTCAACTCTACAAGCTTGTATAGCTAGTTCAACTCTACTGTAAAATTATTTGAACTAGCTTGTAGAGCTAGTTCAACTCTAGTGTAAAATTATGTGAACTAGCTTGCAGGGTTTGTTCAAATCTACAAGCTTGTATAGCTAGTTCAACTCTAGTGTAAAATTATTTGAACCAGCTTGTAGAGCTAGTTCAACTCTAATTTAAAATTATTTGAACTAGGTTATAGATCTTCTTCAACTTTAGTTTAAAATTATTTGAACTAGCTTGTAGAGCTAGTTCAACTCTAGTGTAAAATTATTTGAACTAGCTTATTAAGCTATTTCAACTCTACTGTAAAATTATTTGTACTAGGTTATAGAGCTAGTTCAACTCTAGTCTAAAATTATTTGTACTATGTCATAGAGCTAGTTCTACTCTAGTACAAAAATATTTAAACTACCTTGTAGAGCTAGTTCAAATCTAGTGTGAAATTATGTGTACTATGTTATAGAGCAAGTTCAACTCTAGTGTAAAATTATTTAAACTAGCTTGTAGACCTAGTTCAACTCTAGTGTAAAATTATTTCTACTAGGTTATAGAGCTAGTTCAACTCTAGTGTAAAACTATTTGAACTAGACTGTAGAGCTAGTTCAGCTCTAGTGTAAAATCATTTGTACTAGGTTATAGAGCTAGTTCTACTCTAGTGTAAAATTATTTGTACTAGGTTATAGAACTAGTTCTACTCTAGTGCAAAATTATTTGAACTAGCTTGTAGAGCTTGTTCAACTCTACAAGCTTGTATAGCTAGTTCAACTCTAGTGTAAAATTATTTGAACTAGCTTGTAGAGCTAGTTCAACACTAGTGTAAAATTATGTGAACTAGCTTGCAGGGTTTGTTCAAATCTACAAGCTTGTATAGCTAGTTCAACTCTAGTGTAAAATTATTTGAACCAGCTTGTAGAGCTAGTTCAACTCTAATGTAAAATTATTTGAACTAGGTTATAGATCTTCTTCAACTTTAGTTTAAAATTATTTGAACTAGCTTGTAGAGCTAGTTCAACTCTAGTGTAAAATTATTTGAACTAGCTTATTAAGCTATTTCAACTCTACTGTAAAATTATTTGTACTAGGTTATAGAGCTAGTTCAACTCTAGTCTAAAATTATTTGTACTAGGTTATAGAGCTAGTTCTACTCTAGTACAAAAATATTTAAACTACCTTGTAGAGCTAGTTCAAATCTAGTGTGAAATTATGTGTACTATGTTATAGAGCAAGTTCAACTCTAGTGTAAAATTATTTAAACTAGCTTGTAGACCTAGTTCAACTCTAGTGTAAAATTATTTCTACTAGGTTATAGAGCTAGTTCAACTCTAGTGTAAACTATTTGAACTAGACTGTAGAGCTAGTTCAATTCTACTGTAAAATTATTTGTACTAGGTTATAGAGCTAGTTCAACTCTAGTCTAAAATTATTTGTACTAGGTTATAGAGCTAGTTCTACTCTAGTACACAAATATTTAAACTACATTGTAGAGCTAGTTCAACTCTAGTGTAAAATTATTTGAACTAGCTTGTAGGGCTAGTTCAAATCTAGTCTGAAATTATGTGTACTATCTTATAGAGCTAGTTCAACGCTAGTGTAAAATAATTTGAACAAGCTTGTAGAGCTATTTCAACTCTAGTGTAAAATTATTTGAACTAGCTTGTAGATCTAGTTCAACTCTAGTGTGAATTTTTTTGTACCAGGTTATTGAGAGCTAGTTCAACACTAGTGTAAAATTATTTGAACTAGCTTGTAGAGCTACTTCAACACTAGTGTAAAATTATTTGAACTAGCCTGTAGAGCTAGTTCAACTCTAGTGTAAACTTATTTGAACTATCTTGTAGAGCTACTTCAACTCTAGTGTAGAATTACATGAACTAGCTTGTAGAGCTAGTTCAAATCTAGTGTGAAATTATGTGTACTATGTTATAGAGCAAGTTAAACTCTAGTGTAAAATTATTTAAACTAGCTTCTAGACCTAGTTCAACTCTAGTGTAAAATTATTTCTACTAGGTTATAGAGCTAGTTCAACTCTAGTGTAAAACTATTTGAACTAGACTGTAGAGCTAGTTCAACTCTAGTGTAAAATCATTTGTACTAGGTTATAGAGCTAGTTCTACTCTAGTGTAAAATTATTTGTACTAGGTTATAGAGCTAGATCTACTCTAGTGCAAAATTATTTGAACTAGCTTGTAGAGCTTGTTCAACTCTACAAGCTTGTATAGCTAGTTCAACTATAGTGTAAAATTATTTGAGCTAGGTTATAGATCTAGTTCAACTTTAGTGTAAAACTATTTGAACTAGCTTGTAGAGCTAGTTCAACTCTAGTGTAAAATTATTTGAACTAGCTTGTAGAGCTAGTTCAACTCTAGTGCAAAATTATTTGTACTAGGTTATAGAACTAGTTCTACTCTAGTGTAAAATTATTTGAACTAGCTTGTATAGCTAGTTCAAATCTAGTGTAAAATTATTTGAACTAGCTTGTAGAGCTAGTTCAACTCTAGTGTAAAATTATTTGTCCTATGTTATAGAGCTAGTTCAACTCTAGTGTAAATTTATTTATACTAGGTTATAGAGCTAGTTCAACTCTAGTGTAAAATTATTTGAACTAGCTTGTAGAGCTAGTTCAAATCTAGTGAGAAATTATGTGTACTATGTTATAGAGCTAGTTCAACTCTAGTGTAAAATTATTTGAACTAGCTTGTAGAGCTAGTTCCACTCTAGTGTAAAATTATTTGTACTAGGTTATAGAGCTAGTTCAACTCTAGTGTAAAACTATTTGAACTAGACTGTGGACCTAGTTCAACTCTAGTGTAAAATCATTTGTACTAGGTTATAGAGCTAGTTCAACTCTAGTGTAAACTTATTTGTACTAGGTTATAGAGCATGTTCTACTCTAGTGAAAAATTATTTGAACTAACTTGTAGGGTTTGTTCAAATCTACAAGCTTGTATAGCTAGTTCAACTCTAGTGTAAAATTATTTGAACCAGCTTGTAGAGCTAGCTCAACTCTAATGTAAAATTATTTGAACTAGGTTATAGATCTTGTTCAACTTTAGTTTAAAATTATTTGAACTAGCTTGTAGAGCTAGTTCAACTCTAGTGTAAAATTATTTGAACTAGCTTATTGAGCTATTTCAACTCTACTGTAAAATTATTTGTACTAGGTTATAGAGCTAGTTCAACTCTAGTCTAAAATTATTTGTACTAGGTTATAGAGCTAGTTCTACTCTAGTACAAAAATATTTAAACTACCTTGTAGAGCTAGTTCAACTCTAGTGTAAAATTATTTGAACTAGCTTGTAGAGCTAGTTCAAATCTAGTCTGAAATTATGTGTACTATCTTATAGAGCTAGTTCAACTCTATTATAAAATAATTTGAACTAGCTTGTATAGCTAGTTCAACTCTAGTGTAAAATTATTTGAACTAGCTTGTAGAGCTAGTTCAACTCTACTTTAAAATTATTTGTACTAGGTTATAGAGCTAGTTCAACTCTAGTCTAAAATTATTTGTACTAGGTTATAGAGCTAGTTCTACTCTAGTACACAAATATTTAAACTACATTGTAGAGCTAGTTCAACTCTAGTGTAAAATTATTTGAACTAGCTTGTAGGGCTAGTTTAAATCTAGTCTGAAATTATGTGTACTATCTTATAGAGCTAGTTCAACTCTAGTGTAAAATAATTTGAACAAGCTTGTAGAGCTAGTTCAACTCTAGTGTAAAATTATTTGAACTAGCTTGTAGATCTAGTTCAACTCTAGTGTGAATTTTTTTGTACCAGGTTATTGAGAGCTAGTTCAACACTAGTGTAAAATTATTTGAACTAGCTTGTAGAGCTACTTCAACACTAGTGTAAAATTATTTGAACTAGCCTGTAGAGCTAGTTCAACTCTATTGTAAAATTATTTGAACTATCTTGTAGAGCTAGTTCAACTCTAGTGTAGAATTACATGAACTAGCTTGTAGAGCTAGTTCAAATCTAGTGTGAAATTATGTGTACTATGTTATAGAGCAAGTTCAACTCTAGTGTAAAATTATTTAAACTAGCTTGTAGACCTAGTTCAACTCTAGTGTAAAATTATTTCTACTAGGTTATAGAGCTAGTTCAAGTCTAGTGTAAAACTATTTGAACTAGACTGTAGAGCTAGTTCAACTCTAGTGTAAAATCATTTGTACTAGGTTATAGAGCTAGTTCTACTCTAGTGTAAAATTATTTGTACTAGGTTATAGAGCTAGTTCTACTCTAGTGCAAAATTATTTGAACTAGCTTGTAGAGCTTGTTCAACTCTACAAGCTTGTATAGCTAGTTCAACTCTACTGTAAAATTATTTGTACTAGGTTATAGAGCTAGTTCAACTCTAGTCTAAAATTATTTCTACTAGGTTATAGAGCTAGTTCAACTCTAGTACACAAATATTTAAACTACATTGTAGAGCTAGTTCAACTCTAGTGTAAAATTATTTGAACTAGCTTGTAGAGCTAGTTCAAATCTAGTCTGAAATTATGTGTACTATCTTATAGAGCTAGTTCAACTCTAGTGTAAAATAATTTGAACTAGCTTGTAGAGCTAGTTCAACTCTAGTGTAAAATTATTTGAACTAGCTTGTAGATCTATTTCAACTCTAGTGTGAATTTTTTTGTACCAGGTTATTGAGAGCTAGTTCAACACTAGTGTAAAATTATTTGAACTAGCTTGTAGAGCTACTTCAACACTAGTGTAAAATTATTTGAACTAGCCTGTAGAGCTAGTTCAACTCTAGTGTAAAATTATTTGAACTATCTTGTAGAGCTATTTCAACTCTAGTGTAGAATTACATGAACTAGCTTGTAGAGCTAGTTCAAATCTAGTGTGAAATTATGTGTACTATGTTATAGAGCAAGTTCAACTCTAGTGTAAAATTATTTAAACTAGCTTGTAGACCTAGTTCAACTCTAGTGTAAAATTATTTCTACTAGGTTATAGAGCTAGTTCAACTCTAGTGTAAAATTATTTGAACTAGCTTATTAAGCTATTTCAACTCTACTGTAAAATTATTTGTACTAGGTTATAGAGCTAGTTCAACTCTAGTCTAAAATTATTTGTACTAGGTTATAGAGCTAGTTCTACTCTAGTACAAAAATATTTAAACTACCTTGTAGAGCTAGTTCAAATCTAGTGTGAAATTATGTGTACTATGTTATAGAGCAAGTTCAACTCTAGTGTAAAATTAGTTAAACTAGCTTGTAGACCTAGTTCAACTCTAGTGTAAAATTATTTCTACTAGGTTATAGAGCTAGTTTAACTCTAGTGTAAAACTATTTGAACTAGACTGTAGAGCTAGTTCAACTCTAGTGTAAAATCATTTGTACTAGGTTATAGAGCTAGTTCTACTCTAGTGTAAAATTATTTGTACTAGGTTATAGAGCTAGTTCTACTCTAGTGCAAAATTATTTGAACTAGCTTGTAGAGCTTGTTCAACTCTACAAGCTTCTATAGCTAGTTCAACTCTACTGTAAAATTATTTGAACTAGCTTGTAGAGCTAGTTCAACTCTAGTGTAAAATTATGTGAACTAGCTTGCAGGGTTTGTTCAAATCTACAAGCTTGTATAGCTAGTTCAACTCTAGTGTAAAATTATTTGAACCAGCTTGTAGAGCTAGTTCAACTCTAATGTAAAATTATTTGAACTAGGTTATAGATCTTCTTCAACTTTAGTTTAAAATTATTTGAACTAGCTTGTAGAGCTAGTTCAACTCTAGTGTAAAATTATTTGAACTAGCTTATTAAGCTATTTCAACTCTACTGTAAAATTATTTGTACTAGGTTATAGAGCTAGTTCAACTCTAGTCTAAAATTATTTGTACTATGTCATAGAGCTAGTTCTACTCTAGTACAAAAATATTTAAACTACCTTGTAGAGCTAGTTCAAATCTAGTGTGAAATTATGTGTACTATGTTATAGAGCAAGTTCAACTCTAGTGTAAAATTATTTAAACTAGCTTGTAGACCTAGTTCAACTCTAGTGTAAAATTATTTCTACTAGGTTATAGAGCTAGTTCAACTCTAGTGTAAAACTATTTGAACTAGACTGTAGAGCTAGTTCA
>NC_041388.1:367950646-367975469 GCF_002162155.2 Triticum dicoccoides | reverse complement strand
CTAGTGTAAAATAATTTGAACAAGCTTGTAGAGCTAGTTCAACTCTAGTGTAAAATTATTTGAACTAGCTTGTAGATCTAGTTCAACTCTAGTGTGAATTTTTTTGTACCAGGTTATTGAGAGCTAGTTCAACACTAGTGTAAAATTATTTGAACTAGCTTGTAGAGCTACTTCAACACTAGTGTAAAATTATTTGAACTAGCCTGTAGAGCTAGTTCAACTCTAGTGTAAACTTATTTGAACTATCTTGTAGAGCTACTTCAACTCTAGTGTAGAATTACATGAACTAGCTTGTAGAGCTAGTTCAAATCTAGTGTGAAATTATGTGTACTATGTTATAGAGCAAGTTCAACTCTAGTGTAAAATTATTTAAACTAGCTTGTAGACCTAGTTCAACTCTAGTGTAAAATTATTTCTACTAGGTTATAGAGCTAGTTCAAGTCTAGTGTAAAACTATTTGAACTAGACTGTAGAGCTAGTTCAACTCTAGTGTAAAATCATTTGTACTAGGTTATAGAGCTAGTTCTACTCTAGTGTAAAATTATTTGTACTAGGTTATAGAGCTAGATCTACTCTAGTGCAAAATTATTTGAACTAGCTTGTAGAGCTAGTTCAACTCTAGTGTAAAATTATTTGTACTAGGTTATAGAGCTAGTTCTACTCTAGTGTAAAATTATTTGAACTAGCTTGTATAGCTAGTTCAAATCTAGTGTAAAATTATTTGAACTAGCTTGTAGAGCTAGTTCAACTCTAGTGTTAAATTATTTGTTCTATGTTATAGAGCTAGTTCAACTCTAGTGTAAATTTATTTATACTAGGTTATAGAGCTAGTTCAACTCTAGTGTAAAATTATTTGAACTAGCTTGTAGAGCTAGTTCAAATCTAGTGTGAGATTATGTGTACTATGTTATAGAGCTAGTTCAACTCTAGTGTAAAATTATTTGAACTAGCTTGTAGAGCTAGTTCCACTCTAGTGTAAAATTATTTGTACTAGGTTATAGAGCTAGTTCAACTCTAGTGTAAAACTATTTGAACTAGACTGTGGAGCTAGTTCAACACTAGTGTAAAATCATTTGTACTAGGTTATAGAGCTAGTTCAACTCTAGTGTAAATTTATTTGTACTAGGTTATAGAGCATGTTCTACTCTAGTGAAAAATTATTTGAACTAACTTGTAGGGTTTGTTCAAATCTACAAGCTTGTATAGCTAGTTCAACTCTAGTGTAAAATTATTTGAACCAGCTTGTAGAGCTAGCTCAACTCTAATGTAAAATTATTTGAACTAGGTTATAGATCTTGTTCAACTTTAGTTTAAAATTATTTGAACTAGCTTGTAGAGCTAGTTCAACTCTAGTGTAAAATTATTTGAACTAGCTTATTGAGCTATTTCAACTCTACTGTAAAATTATTTGTACTAGGTTATAGAGCTAGTTCTACTCTAGTACAAAAATATTTAAACTACCTTGTAGAGCTAGTTCAACTCTAGTGTAAAATTATTTGTACTAGGTTATAGAGCTAGTTCTACTCTAGTGTAAAATTATTTGAACTAGCTTGTATAGCTATTTCAAATCTAGTGTAAAATTATTTGAACTAGCTTGTAGAGCTAGTTCAACTCTAGTGTAAAATTATTTGTTCTATGTTATAGAGCTAGTTCAACTCTAGTGTAAATTTATTTATACTAGGTTATAGAGCTAGTTCAACTCTAGTGTAAAATTATTTGAACTAGCTTGTAGAGCTAGTTCAAATCTAGTGTGAAATTATGTGTACTATGTTATAGAGCTAGTTCAACTCTAGTGTAAAATTATTTGAACTGGCTTGTAGAGCTAGTACCACTCTAGTGTAAAATTATTTGTACTAGGTTATAGAGGTAGTTCAACTGTAGTGTAAAACTATTTGAACTAGACTGTGGAGCTAGTTCAACTCTAGTGTAAAATCATTTGTACTAGGTTATAGAGCTAGTTCAACTCTAGTGTAAATTTATTTCTACTAGGTTATAGAGCATGTTCTACTCTAGTGAAAAATTATTTGAACTAGCTTGTAGGGTTTGTTCAAATCTACAAGCTTGTATAGCTAGTTCAACTCTAGTGTAAAATTATTTGAACCAGCTTGTAGATCTAGTTCAACTCTAATGTAAAATTATTTGAACTAGGTTATAGATCTTGTTCAACTTTAGTTTAAAATTATTTGAACTAGCTTATAGAGCTAGTTCAACTCTAGTGTAAAATTATTTGAACTAGCTTATTGAGCTATTTCAACTCTACTGTAAAATTATTTGTACTAGGTTATAGAGCTAGTTCAACTCTAGTCTAAAATTATTTGTACTAGGTTATAGAGCTAGTTCTACTCTAGTACAAAAATATTTAAACTACCTTGTAGAGCTAGTTCAACTCTAGTGTAAAATTATTTGAACTAGCTTGTAGAGCTAGTTCAAATCTAGTCTGAAATTATGTGTACTATCTTATAGAGCTAGTTCAACTCTATTATAAAATAATTTGAACTAGGTTGTAGAGCTAGTTCCAATCTAGTGTAAAATTATTTGAACTAGCTTGTAGAGCTAGTTCAACTCTACTGTAAAATTAGTTGTACTAGGTTATAGAGCTAGTTCAACTCTAGTCTAAAATTATTTGTACTAGGTTATAGAGCTAGTTCTACTCTAGTACACAAATATTTAAACTACATTGTAGAGCTAGTTCAACTCTAGTGTAAAATTAGTTGAACTTGATCCACCAACACCTATGGGGACAGGACCCCTTTCGGTTCGGTGGGAGGTGGAGAGCGCACAAAGAGCGGATCGAGGCAGTACACGCGGGCGATTTTACCCAGCTACGGGCCGCACGGATGCGTAAAACCCTACTGCTGCTTGTTTGTGTGTATTGAATCTTTGCTCAGGAGCGATCGACGCTACCAGACTGAGCGTGGGAGTGTTTCTGGTGTCTCGAATGAGCCGAACCAGCCGAACCCCTTCTACGTTGCGCCTGGGCCTCCTTTTATACTTTCAAGGGGTCACCGACAGGTGCCAACGTAGACTAGAAGGGTAAAAAATGGAAAAGGGTGTGGTAGGTGCAGCTAGCGCTACTGTGGATACAGTGCACCTTACCTAACTCCGACGGCAGGGGACAAGGGCATTAAATGCCTGTCTGAGTCTCCTAAACAGTGCAAAAAGGTGATCGTTAGGAGCGCCACCATTTGCCACGATGGCCTTCTCTTCATCTCCGCTTGCCACCACGTACCCCTAGCTGCACGGCCTCCTGCCACATGTGCTTGGGAGAGTCCTAGAGCGACATGTTAGCAGGTGTGCTGGAGCGCGGGCACGAAGTGGGGGTTTCCCGCGGCAAGCTCCTTGCCGCGGCCGTCGTCTTGTCGCGTCCGGAAGCTTGTCGCTCGCCGGATCTTGCCGGGACGCAGGGCGCGTCGCGGCAAGCTTTCTTGGTATGCCTTGGTTGGCCTTCCCGGCAAGCTCCTCTTGCCGGGGCCTTGGTTTGAGTACTTTGTTCTTGAATGGTCTTCAAGGGAACCACAGAGGGTCTTGGCGGTCACCCGGCAAGCCTTGCCGCGGGGTGCTGCAACTGCCCGTGCACGAGTTCAGGATACTAGGGTACCCCTACTCTAGTACACCGACAGGAGCCCCTGGGCCTGGGCCATACACGGTGCCGAGCGCTGTTGGGCCAGGCCCAAAACAGTGCACGGGCACGCGCGGCCTAGGTCACGCCGCATATCTCTCCGCTCCCACCGCGCACGCCCAGAACGGCACGCGTCAAACGCGGCGTCGTGGGTGACGCGGGCGGCGTGCGCGGGGCTAAGCCCCTCGAGCATGCGTCAGGCCACGATGATGAGGACAGTTCAAGCCCTCCCCCCTAAACGGAGGTAGGCGTGGGGGCGCGGTGCATTTACTGGACGGGGCCGGTGCGCGGTTTTCAGGACGTCCACTCCCCGCGTCCACAGGGCGGAGCGAGGCTGCCTCATCTGTCGCCTTGGTTCTGCATCCCCGCCACGCGGCTCCCATGCGCTTGGGGTCATGGACGGTGGAGTGGGAAACTGGGCCGTCGTGAGCAGAGGCAGCGGGTTGGCCCCGACTCCCTGCCCTTCCCGTGCCTTGATTCGCTGAGCGGGGCGGCCGAGCCCCCACCTCGCTCCTTTATAAAGAGCGGGATGGGAGCACAGAAACCCACACTCTCTCATCTTCTCCTTTTCAGCTTCTGCTCCCCTTTCTCTCATCTGCCATGGAGAAAGGGAACCCGGGCCCTTCATCGGTGGCAGCAAGGGTCGTCACTAGACAGCGCATCTCTCCCTCTTCTGCGCCCGTGGTGGCGGAGCCAGCCATAAGGGGAAGAGGGAGGGGGCGAGGTCGCGGACGAGGTCGAGGACGAGGTCGAGGCGCTCGGGGAAGAGGCGGACGGGGCGGCGCGTCAGCTTCACCTTCGCCGGCAGCTCCTCCCCCCACGGCGGTCCATATAGGGGACGACCCTTGCGAGTTCTTCGTCAGGCTGCGCCGGGCGCCTCGTCGTTGCCTCCGGCTTCCAGCTCCGTTTGCGCGCGCGATGGAGTTGGACCCGCCCGAGACACTGAGACTGCACATGAGGGGCTGTGGGATCAGCGGCACGCGAGTCCGCGTTGCATTCCCAGCCCCTAATGTGATGTATCTTGATCCAGGGTGGAAGACGTTCACCCGCATCCACAGCTTGACGGAGGGGTTTACCCTCCATTTTAAGTTGATGGAGGGCGATCTCCTCTCCGTCAAGGCCTTCGGGTGCTTCGACACTTGGGCGAAGTGCTGCGTGGACAGCTCCTCCGACAGCGAAGGCTCCTCCTCGAGCGAGAGCGACGAGGAGGGGAGCGACAGCGATGATGAGGGTAGCGGGCGGCGGAGCGGCGGGTCCGACTAGGCGTCGGGCGCCGCTTTGCATGGCACCGGCGACCCCATCATCCGTGTCGCCGGCTTCTTGAACTCCCCGGGGTCGTCTCCTTGGGCGGCTGGCGTAGGGAGGCTGCGGAAGGGGAAGAGGGCTGGCGACAAGGTCGTCAGGTCGGAGTACGAGGGCTTGGTGCCCTCGATAGCGTGCTGACGTCCTGCCGCCCCGTCTTCGAGCCCCGCTTCCAGCGCCACCGTCGCTGTCCAACCTTCGGACGACCCCCGGGATGTTCCCTTGGTGTCTTCTGGCACCCGTAGCTCGCCTAGGCACTCCTTTTGCCCTTTTCGCCTCCTTGACCTGTCTCCTGAAGAGAGGGACAGGAAAGGGATTACGTGCATCTTATCTTTTCAATTTGTAAGCCTTCGGGCCTTAGCTGTATCTAAAATTTGTAATCCTCTCTTTCATGTTTTTCATCCTCTATGGACTGTACCTGAGTGGGATGTTTTTTAATGAAAAAGGGATGCTTGCTGGGTTATTCGTCTCGCGAGTTAAACCCACGCCAAGGAGCAAATCCTTGGTATCCCTCGGACAGACATTTCATCTCCCGGCAACAGGCCCTGCCGCCTTCCCACGTCGCTCAACCTTTCTCACGCTTTTGACGGAGGCAGGAACGAGGTGGGTGCGGTCTCCTCGTTTCATCCCTTTGCTGCCGCGACTACGACCAAACTTGTCCCTGAGAATGAGCCCCAGGGCCTAGAGTCGAGGGAGCACGGCAGTTTCCGGGAAGAAACGTGGTTTCGCATTCCCCAGTCCATAAGAGGATGCATGATGAGGGATAAAAGACTTATCTGATATTGCAGCCCCCGGCAACTCTGGTTTGCCGTGGACGATTCTTGGCACTCACAGCCCCCAGCGATACTGGCTTGCCGGGAAGGCTTTTATCTTCAGCAGAGAACTTTGACGTTCTCGATGCCGGCTTCCGGCAAGCTTGTTGCCAGGAAGGCTTTTATCTTCAGCAGAGAACTTTGACGTTCTCGATGTCGGCTTCCGGCAAGCTCGTTGCCAGGAAGGCTTTTGTCTTCGGCAGAGAACTTTGATGTTCTCGATGCCGGCTTCCGGCAAGCTCGTTGCCAGGAAGGCTTTTATCTTCAGCAGAGAACTTTGACGTTCTCGATGCTGGCTTCCGGCAAGCTCGTTGCCAGGAAGGCTTTTATCTTCGGCAGAGAACTTTGACATTCTCGATGCCGGCTTCCGGCAAGCTTGTTGCCAGGAAGGCTTTTATCTTCAGCAGAGAACTTTGAACTTCTCGATGCCGGCTTCCGGCAAGCTCGTTGCCAGGAAGGCTTTTATCTTCGGCAGAGAACTTTGACGTTCTCGATGCCGGCTTCCGGCAAGCTTGTTGCCAGGAAGGCTTTTGGCGAAGAACTTCGTTGTTCTTGACACCGGCCCCCGGCAAGATCGTTGCCGGAAAGGCTTATGGCGAAGAACTTCGTTGTTCTTGACACCGGCTCCTGGCAAGATCGTTGCCGGAAAGGCTTATGGCGAAGAACTTCGTTGTTCTTGACACCGGCTCCCGGCAAGATTGTTGCCGGAAAGGCTTATGGCGAAGAACTTCGTCGTTCTTGACGCCGGCTCCCGGCAAGATGGTTGCCAGAAAGGCTTACGGCGAAGAACTTCCTCGTTCTTGACGCCGGCTCCCGGCAAGATCGTTGCCGAAAAGGCTTACGGTGAAGAACTTCGTCGTTCTTGACACCGGCTCCCGGCAAGATCGTTGCCGGAAAGGCTTATGGCAAAGAACTTCGTTGTTCTTGACACCGGCTCCCGGCAAGATTGTTGCCGGAAAGGCTTATGGCGAAGAACTTCGTTGTTCTTGACACCGGCTCCCAGCAAGATCGTTGCCGGAAAGATTGGCCCTAGGGGCGTTGCCAGCCCCCGGGCCATAACTGCATTTAAACATGACAAGTGATTAGCATCTGAAGTGCACTTAACTCGCTTGCGAATTTTGACTTTTGCTGCATATTCCCTATGCCTGCTGGAGTGCTTTCCGGTGCGTACGATCCAGCCAGTAGCGCTTGAGGGAACAGGCCCTTAGCGGCTATTCGGGAACATCGCCTCCCGGAAAGGTTTACCTTCTTGGTTCTAGCGCAACCGCACAAGTTGCCGAGCGGACTCGAGGCAACATGGAGCGCAACTAGCCCCGCGAAGGCTCCTCGGCATACAGGTCTATGCAGAAATCTTAAATAAACAGTGCATGCTATCTTCCTGTTCAACCTCTCTTTGTACGTCCACCTTACGCTTTCTAGGGAAACCTGCCGGTGCAGGCACCCTTGCCGCGAGCGCCGAGTGCGGAACTTCAGCAGCCTGACGGCGGGGTCGCTACCGACAAGCAATCTTGTCGCAACTAGTTGCAGCTCGCTTAAGTTGTTGAGCGGACTCGAAACAAAGTAAGGGCGCTAGCGGCTCACTTAAGTTGCTGAGCGGACTCGAAGCAAAGTAAGGGCGCTAGCAGCTCACTTAAGTTGTTGAGCGGACTCGAAACAGAGTAAGGGCGCAACTAGCTACGAGTTGATTCCTCCGCGCACAGGTTTTCCATACAAAGAACGAGATCTCCGAGGCGGATAACCTTATATAGAAAGGAAATATCTAAAGTTTTGCATGACTTAGCTTTTTCTGTTGCCGCACTGGCGTCGTTCTTTTGCTCGACCGCTCCTTAGGAGCCATGACGATGAAGAACAGCTGAGCCTTGACGTGGACGGAGCAGCTGCCGCCGAATCCCCCTAAGCTCCGGAGGCGGCGGGAGCGATGCAGACGGAACAGCTGCCTCCGAATCCCCCTACCTGGCGCGCCAAGGATGTCTGCGGGGTGCTGATCCACCAACACCTATGGGGACAGGACCCCTTTCGGTTCGGTGGGAGGCGGAGAGCGCACAAAGAGCGGATCGATGCAGTACACGCGGGCGATTTTACCCAGCTTCGGGCTGCACGGATGCGTAAAACCCTACTGCTGCTTGTTTGTGTGTATTGAATCTTTGCTCAGGAGTGATCAACGCTACCAGACTGAGCGTGGGAGTGTTTCTAGTGTCTCGAATGAGCCGAACCAGCCGAACCCCTTCTACGTTGCGCCTGGGCCTCCTTTTATACTTTCAAGGGGTCACCGACAGGTGGCAACGTAGACTAGAAGGGTAAAAAATGGAAAAGGGTGTGGTAGGTGCAGCTACCGCTACTGTGGATACAGTGCACCTTACCTAACTCCGACGGCAGGGGACAAGGGCATTAAATGCCTGTCTGAGTCTCCTAAACAATGCAAAAAGGTGATCGTTAGGAGCGCCACCGTTTGCCACGATGGCCTTCTCTTCATCTCCGCTTGCCACCACGTACCCCTAGCTGCACGGCCTCCTGCCACGTGTGCTTGGGAGAGTCCTAGAGAGACACGTTAGCAGGTGTGCTGGAGCGCGGGCACGAAGTGGGGGTTTCCCGCGGCAAGTTCCTTGCCGCGGCCGTCGTCTTGTCGCGTCCGGAAGCTTGTCGCTCGCCGGATCTTGCCGGGACGCAGGGCGCGTCGCGGCAAGCTTTCTTGGTATGCCTTGGTTGGCCTTCCCGGCAAGCTCCTCTTGCCGGGGCCTTGGTTTGAGTACTTTGTTCTTGAATGGTCTTCAAGGGAACCACGGAGGGTCTTGGCGGTCACCCGGCAAGCCTTGTCGCGGGGTGCTGCAACTGCCCGTGCACGAGTTCAGGATACTAGGGTACCCCTACTCTAGTACACCGACAGAACTAGCTTGTAGGGCTAGTTCAAATCTAGTCTGAAATTTTGTGTACTATCTTATAGAGCTAGTTCAACTCTAGTGTAAAATAATTTGAACAAGCTTGTAGAGCTAGTTCAACTCTAGTGTAAAATTATTTGAACTAGCTTGTAGATCTAGTTCAACTCTAGTGTGAATTTTTTTGTACCAGGTTATTGAGAGCTAGTTCAACACTAGTGTAAAATTATTTGAACTAGCTTGTAGAGCTACTTCAACACTAGTGTAAAATTATTTGAACTAGCCTGTAGAGCTAGTTCAACTCTAGTGTAAAATTATTTGAACTATCTTGTAGAGCTAGTTCAACTCTAGTGTAGAATTACATGAACTAGCTTCTAGAGCTAGTTCAAATCTAGTGTGAAATTATGTGTACTATGTTATAGCGCAAGTTCAACTCTAGTGTTAAATTATTTAAACTAGCTTGTAGACCTAGTTCAACTCTAGTGTAAAATTATTTCTACTAGGTTATAGAGCTAGTTCAACTCTAGTGTAAAACTATTTGAACTAGACTGTAGAGCTAGTTCAACTCTAGTGTAAAATCATTTGTACTAGGTTATAGAGCTAGTTCTACTCTAGTGTAAAATTATTTGTACTAGGTTATAGAGCTAGTTCTACTCTAGTGCAAAATTATTTGAACTAGCTTGTAGAGCTTGTTCAACTCTACAAGCTTGTATAGCTAGTTCAACTCTAGTGTAAAATTATTTGAACTAGCTTGTAGAGCTAGTTCAACTCTAGTATAAAATTATTTGAACCAGCTTGTAGAGCTAGTTCAACTCTAGTGTAAAATTATTTGAACTAGCTTGTAGAGCTAGTTCAACTCTAGTGTAAAATTATTTGTACTAGGTTATAGAGCTAGTTCTACTCTAGTGTAAAATTATTTGAACTAGCTTGTATAGCTAGTTCAAATCTAGTGTAAAATTATTTGAACTAGCTGATAGAGCTAGTTCATCTCTAGTGTAAAATTATTTGTTCTATGTTATAGAGCTAGTTCAACTCTAGTGTAAATTTATTTATACTAGGTTATAGAGCTAGTTCAACTCTAGTGTAAAATTATTTGTACTAGGTTATAGAGCTAGTTCAACTCTAGTGTAAAACTATTTGAACTAGACTGTGGAGCTAGTTCAACTCTAGTGTAAAATCATTTGTACTAGGTTATAGAGCTAGTTCAACTCTAGTGTAAATTTATTTGTACTAGGTTATAGAGCATGTTCTACTCTAGTGAAAAATTATTTGAACTAGCTTGTAGGGCTTGTTCAAATCTACAAGCTTGTATAGCTAGTTGAACTCTAGTGTAAAATTATTTGAACCAGCTTGTAGAGCTAGTTCAACTCTAATGTAAAATTATTTGAACTAGGTTATAGATCTTGTTCAACTTTAGTTTAAAATTATTTGAACTAGCTCGTAGAGCTAGTTCAACTCTAGTGTAAAATTATTTGAACTAGCTTATTGAGCTATTTAAACTCTACTGTAAAATTATTTGTACTAGGTTATAGAGCTAGTTCAACTCTAGTCTAAAATTAATTGAACTAGCTTGTAGAGCTAGTTCAACTCTAGTGTAAAATCATTTGTACTAGGTTATAGAGCTAGTTCAAGTCTAGTGTAAAATTATTTGTACTAGGTTATAGAGCTAGTTCTACTCTAGTGACAAATTATTTGAACTAGGTTGTAGAGCTTGTTCAACTCTACAAGCTTGTATAGCTAGTTCAACTCCAGTGTAAAATTATTTGAACTAGCTTGTAGAGCTTGTTCAACTCTAGTGTAAAACTTTTTGAACTAGGTTATAAATCTAGTTCAACATTATTGTAAAATTATTTTAACTTGCTTGTAGAGCTAGTTCAACTCTAGTGTAAAATTATTTGAACTAGCTTGTAGAGCTAGTTCAACTCTAGTGAAAATTATTTGAACTAGGTTATAGATCCAGTTCAACTATAGTGTAAAACTATTTGAACTAGAATGTAGAGCTAGTTCAACTCTAGTGTAAAATTATCTGAACTAGCTTGTAGAGCTAGTTCAACTCTAGGGTAAAATTATTTGAACTAGGTTATAGATCTAGTTCAAATTTAGTGTAAAATTATATGAACTAGCTTGTAGAGCTAGTTCAATTCTAGTGTAAAATTATTTGAACTAGATTGTAGAGCTAGTTCAATTCTAGTGTAAGATCATTTGAACTAGGTTACAGATCTAATTCAACTATAGTGTAAAATTATTTGAACTAGCTCGTAGAGCTAGTTCAACTCTAGTGTAAAATTATTTGAACTAGCTTATTGAGCTATTTAAACTCTACTGTAAAATTATTTGTACTAGGTTATAGAGCTAGTTCAACTCTAGTCTAAAATTATTTGAACTAGCTTGTAGAGCTAGTTCAACTCTAGTGTAAAATCATTTGTACTAGGTTATAGAGCTAGTTCAAGTCTAGTGTAAAATTATTTGTACTAGGTTATAGAGCTAGTTCTACTCTAGTGACAAATTATTTGAACTAGGTTGTAGAGCTTGTTCAACTCTACAAGCTTGTATAGCTAGTTCAACTCCAGTGTAAAATTATTTGAACTAGCTTGTAGAGCTTGTTCAACTCTAGTGTAAAACTTTTTGAACTAGGTTATAAATCTAGTTCAACATTACTGTAAAATTATTTTAACTTGTTTGTAGAGCTAGTTCAACTCTAGTGTAAAATTATTTGAACTAGCTTGTAGAGCTAGTTCAACTCTAGTGAAAATTATTTGAACTAGGTTATAGATCCAGTTCAACTATAGTGTAAAACTATTTGAACTAGAATGTAGAGCTAGTTCAACTCTAGTGTAAAATTATCTGAACTAGCTTGTAGAGCTAGTTCAACTCTAGGGTAAAATTATTTGAACTAGGTTATAGATCTAGTTCAACTTTAGTGTAAAATTATTTTAACTAGCTTGTAGAGCTAGTTCAATTCTAGTGTAAAATTATTTGAACTAGATTGTAGACCTAGTTCAATTCTAGTGTAAAATCATTTGAACTAGGTTACAGATCTAGTTCAACTATAGTGTAAAACTATTTGAACTAGAATGCAGATCTAGTTCAACTCTAGTGTAAAATTATCTAAACTAGCTTGTATAGTTATTTGAACTCTAGTGTAAAATTATTTGTACTAGGTTATAGAGCTAGTTCAACTATAGTGTAAAACTATTTGAACTGGATTGTAGAGCTAGTTCAACTCTAGTGTAAAATTATTTGAACTAGCTTGTAGATCTAGGTCAACTCTAGTGTAAAATTATTTGTACTAGGTTACAGAGCTAGTTCAACTCTAGTGTAAAATTATATGTACTAGGTTATAGAGCTAGATCTACTCTAGTAGAAAATTATTTAAACTACCTTGTAGAGCTAGTTCAACTCTAGTGTAAAATTATTGGAACTAGCTTGTAGAGCTAGTTCAAATCTAGTGTGAAATGATGTGTACTATCTTATAGAGCTAGTTCAACTCTAGTGTCAAATTATCTGAACTAGCTTGTAGAGCTAGTTCAACTCTAGTGTAAAAATATTTGAACTAGGTTATAGATCTAGTTCAACTTTAGTGTAAAATTATTTGAACTAGCTTGTAGAGCTAGTTCAACTCTAGTGTAAAATTATTTGAACTAGCTTGTATAGCTATTTCAAATCTAGTGTAAAATTATTTGTACTAGGTTATAGAGCTAGTTCTACTCTAGTGTAAAATTATTTGAACTAGCTCGTATAGCTAGTTCAAATCTAGTGTAAATTTTTTTGAACTAGGTTATACATCTAGTTCAACATTAGTGTAAAATTATTTTAACTAGCTTGTAGAGCTAGTTCAACTCTAGTGTAAAATTATTTGAAGTAGCTTGTAGAGCTAGTCCAAATCTAGTCTGAAATTGTGTGTACTATCTTATAGAGCTAGTTCAACTCTAGTGTAAAATAATTTGAACTAGCTTGTAGAGCTAGTTCAAATCTAGTGTAAAATTATTTGAACTAGCTTGTAGAGCTAGTTCAACTCTAGTGTAAAATCATTTGTACTAGGTTATAGAGCTAGTTCAAGTCTAGTGTAAAATTATTTGTACTAGGTTATAGAGCTAGTTCTACTCTAGTGAAAAATTATTTGAAATAGCTTGTAGAGCTTGTTCAACTCTACAAGCTTGTATAGCTAGTTCAACTGCAGTGTAAAATTATTTGAACTAGCTTGTAGAGCTTGTTCAACTCTAGTGTAAAAAAATTTGAACTAGGAAATAAATCTAGTTCAACATTAGTGTAAAATTATTTTAACTAGCTTGTAGAGCTAGTTCAACTCTAGTGTAAAATCATTTGTACTAGGTTATAGAGCTAGTTCAAGTCTAGTGTAAAATTATTTGTACTAGGTTATAGAGCTAGTTCTACTCTAGTGACAAATTATTTGAACTAGCTTGTAGAGCTTGTTCAACTCTACAAGCTTGTATAGCTAGTTCAACACCAGTGTAAAATTATTTGAACTAGCTTGTAGAGCTTGTTCAACTCTAGTGTAAAACTTTTTGAACTAGGTTACAAATCTAGTTCAACATTAATGTAAAATTATTTTAACTTGCTTGTAGAGCTAGTTCAACTCTAGTGTAAAATTATTTGAACTAGCTTGTAGAGCTAGTTCAACTCTAGTGAAAATTATTTGAACTAGGTTATAGATCCAGTTCAACTATAGTGTAAAACTATTTGAACTAGAATGTAGAGCTAGTTCAACTCTAGTGTAAAATTATCTGAACTAGCTTGTAGAGCTAGTTCAACTCTAGTGTAAAATTATTTGAACAAGGTTATAGATCTAGTTCAACTTTAGTGTAAAATTATTTGAACTAGCTTGAAGAGGTAGTTCAATTCTAGTGTAAAATTATTTGAACTAGATTGTAGAGCTAGTTCAATTCTAGTGTAAAATCATTTGAACTAGGTTACAGATCTAGTTCAACTATAGTGTAAAACTATTTGAACTAGAATGTAGATCTAGTTCAACTCTAGTGTAAAATTATCTAAACTAGCTTGTAGAGTTATTTCAACTCTAGTGTAAAATTATTTGTACTAGGTTATAGAGCTAGTTCAACTATAGTGTAAAACTATTTGAACTGGATTGTAGAGCTAGTTCAACTCTAGTGTAAAATTATTTGAACTAGCTTGTAGATCTAGTTCAACTCTAGTGTAAAATTATTTGTACTAGGTTATAGAGCTAGTTCAACTCTAGTGTAAAATTATTTGTACTAGGTTATAGAGCTAGTTCTACTCTAGTAGAAAATTATTTAAACTACCTTGTAGAGCTAGTTCAACTCTAGTGTAAAATTATTGGAACTAGCTTGTAGAGCTAGTTCAAATCTAGTGTGAAATGATGTGTACTATCTTATAGAGCTAGTTCAACTCTAGTGTAAAATTATTTGAAATAGCTTGTAGAGCTAGTTCAACTCTAGTGTAAAAATATTTGAACTAGGTTATAGATGTAGTTCAACTTTAGTGTAAAATTATTTGAACTAGCTTGTAGAGCTAGTTCAACTCTAGCGTAAAATTATTTGAACTACCTTGTATAGCTATTTCAAATCTAGTGTAAAATTATTTGTACTAGGTTATAGAGCTAGTTCTACTCTAGTGTAAAATTATTTGAACTAGCTCGTACAGCTAGTTCAAATCTAGTGTAAATTTTTTTGAACTAGGTTATAAATCTAGTTCAACATTAGTGTAAAATTATTTTAACTAGCCTGTAGAGCTAGTTCAACTGTAGTGTAAAATTATTTGAACTAGCTTGTAGAGCTAGTTCAACTCTAGTGTAAAATTATTTGAACTATCTTGTAGAGCTAGTTCAACTCTAGTGTAAAACTATTTGTGAACTAGCTTGTAGAGCTAGGTCAACTCTAGTGTAAAACTATTTGTACTAGGTTATAGAGCTAGTTCAACTCTAGTGTAAAATAATTTGAACTAGCTTGTAGAGCTAGTTCAAATCTAGTGTGAAATTGTGTGTACTATGTTATAGAGCTAGTTCAACTCGAGTGTAAAACTATTTGAACTAGCTGGTAGAGCTTGTTCAACTCTACAAGCTTGTATAGCTAGTTCAACTGCAGTGTAAAATTATTTGAACTAGCTTGTAGAGCTTGTTCAACTCTAGTGTAAAATTTTTTGAACTAGGTTATAAATCTAGTTCAACAATAGTGTAAAATTATTTTAACTAGCTTGTAGAGTTAGTTCAACTCTAGTGTAAAATTATTTGAACTAGCTTGTAGAGCTAGTTCAACTCTAGTGAAAATTATTTGAACTAGGTTATAGATCTAGTTCAACTATAGTGTAAAACTATTTGAACTAGAATGTAGAGCTAGTTCAACTCTAGTGTAAAATTATCTGAACTAGCTTGTAGAGCTAGTTCAACTCTAGTGTAAAATTATTTGAACTAGGTTATAGATCTAGTTCAACTTTAGTGTAAAACTATTGGAACTAGAATGTAGAGCTAGTTCAACTCTAGTGTAAAATTATCTGAACTAGCTTGTAGAGCTAGTTCAACTCTAGTGTAAAATTATTTGAACTAGGATATACATCTAGTTCAACTTTAGTGTAGAATTATTTGAACTAGCTTATAGAGCTAGTTCAATTCTAGTGTAAAATTATTTGAACTAGATTGTAGAGCTAGTTTAACTCTAGTGTAAAATTATTTGAACTAGGTTATAGATCTAGTTCAACTATAGTGTAAAACTATTTGAACTAGAATGTAGAGCTAGTTCAACTCTAGTGTAAAATTATCTAAACTAGCTTGTAGAGTTATTTCAACTCTAGTGTAAAATTATTTGTTCTAGGTTATAGAGCTAGTTCAACTATTGTGTAAAACTATTTGAACTAGATTGTAGAGCTAATTCAACTCTAGTGTAAAATTATTTGAACTAGCTTGTAGAGCTAGTTCAACTCTAGTGTAAAACTATTTGTGAACTAGCTTGTAGAGCTAGGTCAACTCTAGTGTAAAATTATTTGTACTAGGTTATAGAGCTAGTTCAACTCTAGTGTAAAATTATTTGTACTAGGTTATAGAGCTAGTTCTACTCTAGTAGAAAATTATTTAAACTACCTTGTAGAGCTAGTTCAACTCTAGTGTAAAATTATTTGAACTAGCTTGTAGAGCTAGTTCAAATCTAGTGTGAAATGATGTGTACTATCTTATAGAGCTAGTTCAACTCTAGTGTAAAATTATTTGAATTAGCTTGAAGAGCTAGTTCAACTCTAGTGTAAAACTATTTGAACTAGACTGTCGAGCTAGTTCAACTCTAGTGTAAAATCATTTGTACTAGGTTATAGAGCTAGTTCAACTCTAGTGTAAAATTATTTGTACTAGGTTATAGAGCTAGTTCTACTCTAGTGAAAAATTATTTGAACTAGCTTGTAGAGCTTGTTCAACTCTACAAGCTGTATAGCTAGGTCAACTCTAGTGTAAAATTATTTGAACTAGCTTGTAGAGCTAGTTCAACTCTAGTGTAAAATTATTTGATCTAGGTTATAGATCTAGTTCAACCTTAGTGTAAAATTATTTGAACTAGCTTGTAGATCTAGTTAAACTCTAGTGTAAAATTATTTGAACTAGTTTGTAGAGCTAGTTCAACTCTAGTGTAAAATTATTTGTACTAGGTTATAGAGCTAGTTCAACTATAGTGTAAAACTATTTGAACTAGACTGCAGACCTAGTTCAACTCTAGTGTAAAATTATTTGAACTAGCTTGTAGAGCTAGTTCAACTCTAGTGTAAAATTATTTGAACTACCTTGTAGAGCTAGTTCAAATCTAGTGTAAAAATTATTTCTACTAGTTTATAGAGCTAGTTCAACTCTAGTGTAAAATTATTTGTACTAGGTTATAGAGCCAGTTCTACTCTAGTACAAAATTACTTGAACTACCTTGTAGAGCTAGTTCAACTCTAGTGAAAAATTATTTGAACTAGCTTGTAGAGCTAGTTCAAATCTAGTGTGAAATTATGTGTACTAGGTTATAGAGCTAGTTCAACTCTAGTGTAAAATTATTTGAACTAGCTTGTCCAGCTTGTTCAACTCTAGTGTGAAATTATTTGTACTAGGTTATTGAGAGCTAGTTCAACACTAATGTAAAATTATTTGAACTAGCTTGTAGAGCTACTTCAACACTAGTGTAAAATTATTTGAACTAGCATGTAGAGCTAGTTCAACTCTAGTGTAAAATTATTTGAACTAGCTTGTAGAGCTAGTTCAACTCTAGTATAAAATTATTTGAACTATCTTGTAGAGCTAGTTCAAATCTAGTGTGAAATTATGTGTACTAGGTTATAGAGCTAGTGTAAAATTAGTTGAACTAACTTGTAGAGCTAGTTCAACTCTAGTGTGAAATTTTTTGTACTAGGTTATTGAGAGCTAGTTCAACACTAGTGTAAAATTATTTGAACTAGCTTGTAGAGCTACTTCAACACTAGTGTAAAATTATTTGAACTAGCTTTATAGCTAGTTCAACTCTAGTGTAAAATTATTTGAACTATCTTGTAGAGCTAGTTCAACTCTAGAGTAGAATTACATGAACTAGCTTGTAGAGCTAGTTCAAATCTAGTGTGAAATCATGTGTACTATGTTATAGAGCAAGTTCAACTCTAGTGTAAAATTATTTGAACTAGCTTGCAGAGCTAGTTCAACTCTAGTGTAAAATTATTTGTACTAGGTTATATAGCTAGTTCAAATCTAGTGTAAAACTATTTGAACTAGACTGTGGAGCTAGTTCAACTCTAGTGTAAAATCATTTGTACTAGGTTATAGAGCTAGTTCAACTCTAGTGTAAATTTATTTGTACTAGGTTATAGACCATGTTCTACACTAGTAAAAAATTATTTGAACAAGCTTGTAGAGCTTGTTCAAATCTACAAGCTTGTTCAAATCAACACTAGTGTAAAATTACTTGAACTAGCTTGTAGAGCTAGTTCAACTCTAATGTAAAATTATTTGAACTAGGTTATAGATCTTGTTCAACTTTAGTGTAAAATTATTTGAACTAGCTTGTAGAGCTAGTTCAACTCTAGTGTAAAATTATTTGAACTAGCTTGGAGAGCTAGTTCAACTCTACTGTAAAATTATTTGTACTAGGTTATAGAGCTAGTTCAACTCTATTGTAAAATTATTTGTACTAGGTTATTGAGCTAGTTCTACTCTAGTACAAAAATATTTAAACTACCTTTTAGAGCTAGGTCAACTCTAGTGTAAAATTATTTGAACTAGCTTGTAGAGCTAGTTCACATCTAGTCTGAAATTTTGTGTACTATCTTATAGAGCTAGTTCAACTCTAGTGTAAAATAATTTGAACTAGCTTGTAGAGCTAGTTCAAATCTAGTGTGAAATTGTGTGTACTATGTTATAGAGCTAGTTCAACTCGAGTGTAAAACTATTTGAACTAGACTGTAGAGCTAGTTCAACTCTAGTTTAAAATCATTTGTACTAGGTTATAGAGCTAGTTAAAGTCTAGTGTAAAATTATTTGTACTAGGTTATGGAACTAGTTCTACTCTAGTGAAAAATTATTTGAACTAGCTTGTACAGCTTGTTCAACTCTACAAGCTTGTATAGCTAGTTCAACTCCAGTGTAAAATTATTTGAACTAGCTTGTAGAGCTAGTTCAACTCTAGTGTAAATTTTTTTGAACTAGGTTATAGATCTAGTTCAACATTAGTGTAAAATTATTTGAACTAGCTTGTAGAGCTAGTTCAACTCTAGTGTAAAATTATTTGAACTAGCTTGTAGAGCTAGTTCAACTCTAGTGTAAAATTATTTGAACTAGGTTATAGATCTAGTTCAACTATAGTGTAAAACTATTTGAACTAGAATGTAGAGCTAGTTCAACTCTAGTGTAAAATTATCTGAACTAGCTTGTAGAGCTAGTTCAACTCTAGTGTAAAATTATTTGAACTAGGTTGTAGATCTAGTTCAACTTTAGTGTAAAATTATTTGAACAAGCTTGTAGAGCTTGTTCAATTCTACTGTAAAATTATTTGAACTAGATTGTTGAGCTAGTTCAACTCTAGTTTAAAATTATTCGAACTAGGTTATAGAGCTAGTTCAACTATAGTGTAAAACTATTTGAACTAGATTGTAGAGCTAGTTCAACTCTAGTGTAAAATTATTTGAAATAGCTTGTAGAGCTAGTTCAACTCTAGTGTAAAACTATTTGTGAACTAGCTTGTAGAGCTAGGTCAACTCTAGTGTAAAACTATTTGTACTAGGTTATAGAGCTAGTTCAACTCTAGTGTAAAACTATTTGTACTAGGTTATAGAGCTAGTTCTACTCTAGTGTAAAATTATTTGTACTAGGTTATAGAGCTAGTTCTACTCTAGTGAAAAATTATTTGAACTAGCTTGCAGAGCTTGTTCAACTCTACAAGCTGTATAGCTAGTTCAACTCTAGTGTAAAATTATTTGAACTAGCTTGTAGAGCTAGTTAAACTCTAGTGTAAAATTATTTGAACTAGCTTGTAGAGCTAGTTCAACTCTAGTGTAAAATTATTTGTACTAGGTTATAGAGCTAGTTCAACTATAGTGTAAAACTATTTGAACTAGACTGTAGACCTAGTTCAACTCTAGTGTAAAATTATATGAACTAGCTTGTCCAGCTTGTTTAACTCCAGTGTGAAATTATTTGTACTAGGTTATTGAGAGCTAGTTCAACACTAATGTAAAATTATTTGAACTAGCTTGTAGAGCTACTTCAATACTAGTGTAAAATTATTTGAACTAGCCTGTAGAGCTAGTTCAACTGTAGTGTAAAATTATTTGAACTAGCTTGTAGAGCTAGTTCAACTCTAGTGTAAAATTATTTGAACTATCTTGTAGAGCTAGTTCAACTCTAGTGTAAAACTATTTGTGAACTAGCTTGTAGAGCTAGGTCAACTCTAGTGTAAAACTATTTGTACTAGGTTATAGAGCTAGTTCAACTCTAGTGTAAAATAATTTGAACTAGCTTGTAGAGCTAGTTCAAATCTAGTGTGAAATTGTGTGTACTATGTTATAGAGCTAGTTCAACTCGAGTGTAAAACTATTTGAACTAGACTGTAGAGCTAGTTCAACTCTAGTTTAAAATCATTATACTAGGTTATAGAGCTAGTTAAAGTCTAGTGTAAAATTATTTGTACTAGGTTATGGAACTACTTCTACTCTAGTGAAAAATTATTTGAACTAGCTTGTACAGCTTGTTCAACTCTACAAGCTTGTATAGCAAGTTCAACTCCAGTGTAAAATTATTTGAACTAGCTTGTAGAGCTAGTTCAACTCTAGTGTAAATTTTTTTAAACTAGGTTATAGATCTAGTTCAACATTAGTGTAAAATTATTTGAACTAGCTTGTAGAGCTAGTTCAACTCTAGTGTAAAATTATTTGAACTAGCTTGTAGAGCTAGTTCAACTCTAGTGTAAAATTGTTCGAACTAGGTTATAGATCTAGTTCAACTATAGTGTAAAACTATTTGAACTAGAATGTAGAGCTAGTTCAACTCTAGTGTAAAATTATCTGAACTAGCTTGTAGAGCTAGTTCAACTCTAGTGTAAAATTATTTGAACTAGGTTATAGATCTAGTTCAACTTTAGTGTAAAATTATTTGAACTAGCTTGTAGAGCTAGTTCAATTCTAGTGTAAAATTATTTGAACTAGATTGTAGAGCTAGTTCAACTCTAGTTTAAAATTATTTGAACTAGCTTATAGAGCTAGTTCAACTATAGTGTAAAACTATTTGAACTAGATTGTAGAGCTAGTTCAACTCTAGTGTAAAATTATTTGAACTAGCTTGTAGAGCTAGTTCAACTCTAGTGTAAAACTATTTGTGAACTAGCTTGTAGAGCTAGGTCAACTCTAGTGTAGAACTATTTGTACTAGGTTATAGAGCTAGTTCAACTCTAGTGTAAAATTATTTGTACTAGGTTATAGAGCTAGTTCTACTCTAGTGTAAAATTATTTGTACTAGGTTATAGAGCTAGTTCTACTCTAGTGAAAAATTATTTGAACTAGCTTGCAGAGCTTGTTCAACTCTACATGCTGTATAGCTAGTTCAACTCTAGTGTAAAATTATTTGAACTAACTTGTAGAGCTAGTTAAACTCTAGTGTAAAATTATTTGAACTATACTGTAGACCTAGTTCAACTCTAGTGTAAAATTATATGAACTAGCTTGTCCAGCTTGTTTAACTCTAGTGTGAAATTATTTGTACTAGGTTATTGAGAGCTAGTTCAACACTAATGTAAAATTATTTGAACTAGCTTGTAGAGCTACTTCAATACTAGTGTAAAATTATTTGAACTAGCCTGTAGAGCTAGTTCAACTGTAGTGTAAAATTATTTGAACTAGCTTGTAGAGCTAGTTCAACTCTAGTGTAAAATTATTTGAACTATCTTGTAGAGCTAGTTCAAATCTAGTGTGAAATTATGTGTACTAGGTTATAAAGCTAGTTCAACTCTAGTGTAAAATTATTTGAACTAGCTTGTAGAGCTAGTTCAACTCTAGTGTGAAATTTTTTGTACTAGGTTATTGAGAGATAGTTCAACACTAGTGTAAAATTATTTGAACTAGCTTGTAGAGCTACTACAACACTAGTGTAAAATTATTTGAACTAGCCTGTAGAGCTAGTTCAACTCTAGTGTAAAATTATTTGAACTATCTTGTAGAGCTAGTTCAACTCTAGTGTAGAATTACATGAACTAGCTTGTAGAGCTATTTCAAATCTAGTGTGAAATTATGTGTACCATGTTATAGAGCAAGTTCAACTCTAGTGTAAAATTATTTGAACTAGCTTGTAGAGCTAGTTCAACTCTAGTGTAAAATTATTTGTACTAGGTTATAGAGCTAGTTCAACTCTAGTGTAAAACTATTTTAACTAGACTGTAGAGCTAGTTCAACTCTAGTGTAAAATCATTTGTACTAGGTTATAGAGCTAGTTCTACTCTAGTGTAAAATTATTTGTACTAGGTTATAGAGCTAGTTGTACTCTAGTGCAAAATTATTTGAACTAGCTTGTAGAGCTTGTTCAACTCTACAAGCTTGTATAGCTAGTTCACCTCTAGTATAAAATTATTTGAACTAGCTTGTAGAGCTAGTTCAACTCTAGTGTAAAAATATTTGAACTAGGTTATAGATCTAGTTCAACTTTAGTGTAAAATTATTTGAACTAGCTTGTAGAGCTAGTTCAACTCTAGTGTAAAATTATTTGAACTAGCTTGTATAGCTATTTCAAATCTAGTGTAAAACTATTTGTACTAGGATATAGAGCTAGTTCTACTCTAGTGTAAAATTATTTGAACTAGCTCGTATAGCTAGTTCAAATCTAGTGTAAAATTATTTGAACTAGCTAGTAGAACTAGTTCAACTCGAGTGTAAAATTATTTGTTCTATGTTATAGAGCTAGTATGTCGGGGGACTAATCCACGAACACCTATGGGACCGGCGGACCGAGTCCCTTTCGGTTCGGCGGGGGCGGAGGTCGCACGAAGAGCGGATCGAGGCGAAGCACACGAGCAGTTTACCTAGGTTCTGGCCGCACGGATGCGTAAAACCCTACTCCTGCTTTGTGGTTTGTATTGAGTTCTTGCTCGGGAGCGCGAAGTGCTACAGTACACCCTAGCAGCTAACGAGACCGAGCGTGAGTGTTCTCTTTTTTTCGAACCCCCCTCTACGTTGCACATGGGCCTCCTTTTATATGCTCAAGGGGTAACCGACAGGTAGCAACGGAGACAAAGGTAAAAATGGAAAGGTGCTGCGGTAGGTACAGCTACCTGCTACAGTGTATCATACCTAACCCTAACGGTAGGGGACAAGGGCATTAAATGCCCGTCTGTGTCGCCTAAATAGTGCAAAAGGGACCATCAGGGACGCCACCGCTCGCCACGATGACAATCTTGTCAGCGCCGCTCGCCACTGCGCACCGCTGGCTGCACAGCCTCCCGCCACGCACGCCTGGAAGGGTCCCAGAGCGACACGTTGGTGGATGTGCTGGAGCGCGGGCACAGAGTGGTGGCTTTCCGCGGCAAGCGCCTTGCCGCGGTCGTTGTCTTGTCGCGTACGGGAGCTTGTCGCTCACCGGGCCTTGCCGGGACGCGAGGCACGCCGCGGCAAGTTCCTTGAGATGCCTTGGGTGGCCTTCCCGGCAAGCTCCTCTTGTCGGGGTCTTGTCTCCTTAAGCGCCTTGCCTTGGTTGGACTTCCCAGCAAGCTCCTCTTGCCGGGGTCTTGTGGTGTCTTGGTTTGGATACTTTGTTCTTGAATGGCTCCAAAGGAACCACAGAGGACCTTGGCGGTCACCCGGCAAGCCTTGCCGCGGGATGCTGCGACTGCCCGTGCACAAGTTCGGGATACTAGGGTACCCCTACTCTAGTACACCGACAGGAGCCCCCGGGCCTGGGCCATACACGGTGCCGAGCGCTGTTGGGCCAGGCCCAAAACAGGGCACAGGCACGCGCGGCCTAGGTTACGCCGTATCTCTCTCCGTATCCACCACGCCCTCCCCAAACGGCACGCATTGAATGCGGCGTCGTGGGAGAGATCGTGGGTGGTTTCCTTATTCGGAAATGCGGAACGTCCGCCCCCTCCCTCTTAATAAGCAGGGGAAACAGGGGTAGTTCGTCCATTCGCCCGTTGCTGCTCCAATCTCAAAAATCTCCGCCGCTCCCTCGTCTTCCCAAAGCCGAAAGAGAGCAGCGCTCCGCCCCCCATCGCCACCAGCACCACCAACGCCGTCGACCTCCTCCACCACTTCCGCCATGGCTCCAAAAGCCAACAAGGGGAAGGTCGTGAAGTCGACCGAGGCGCAGCGGCTTGCGGCGCTGCGAAAGGAGCGGGCAGTCTCCCCCCCCCCAAGCTTGCCGAGAGGGAGCTGAGGGAGAACTACTACCTCTTCTGGTCGACGGAGACACGAGCGCATCCGCGCACGAAGGTACTTCCAGCCGCCGCTTGGAAGAAGGCCCCAAACGGATACCCTTTCTTCGCCTTGTTCTTCTACTGCGGGCTCTGCCCGCCTTTCTCTGAATTCTTCTGCGATATCATGAACACCTACGGGTTCCATCTCCTCGACTTCACCCCCAATGCCGTTCTGACCATGGCAGTTTTCGCACATCTCTGCGAAAACTTTGTCGGAGTCTGTCGGTGTACTAGAGTAGGGGTACCCTATTACCCCGAACTCGTGCACGGGCAGTTGCAGCGCCCCGCGGCAAGGCTTGCCGGGTGACCGCCAGGACCCTCCGTGGTTCCCTTAAAGACCATTCAAGAACAAAGTACTCAAACCAAGGCCTCGGTAAGAGGAGCTTGCCGGGAAGGCCAACCGAGGCCCCGGTAAGAGGAGCTTGCCGGGAAGGCCAACCAAGGCCCCGGCAAGAGGAGCTTGCCGGGAAGAGACGAGACCCCGGCAAGAGGAGCTTGCCGGGAAGGCCACTCAAGACATACCAAGAAAGCTTGTCGCGATGCGCCCTGCGTCCCAGCAAGATCCGGCGAGCGACAAGCTTCCGGACGCGACAAGACGACGGCCGCGGCAAGGAGCTTGCCGCGGGAAACCCCCACTGCGTGCCCGCGCTCCAGCTCACCTGCTAACGTGTCGCTCTAGGACTCTCCCAGAGCGCACGTGGCGGGAGGCCGTGCAGCTAGGGGTACGTGGTGGCAAGCGGAGATGAAGAGAAGCCCATCATGGCAAACGGTGGCACTCCTAACGGTCACCTTTTGCACTGTTTAGGAGACTCAGACAGGCATTTAATGCCCTTGTCCCCTGCCGTCAGAGTTAGGTAGGGTGCACTGTATCCACAGTAGCGGTAGCCATACCTACCACATCCTTTTCCATTTTTACCCTTCTTGTCTACGTTGCCCCCTGTCGGTGACCCCTTGAGTATAAAAGGAGGCCCAAGCGCAACGTAGAAAGGGTTCCGAAGGTCAGGGAGTTCAGAGACTCGGCCAGCTCGGCTCGTTGAACACCAGAAACACTCTTACGCTCAGTCTGGCAGCGTCCATCGCTCCTGAGCAATAATCCAATATACACAAACAAGCAGCAGTAGGGTTTTACGCATCCGTGCGGCCCGAAGCTGGGTAAAAATCTCCCCACGTGCACTGCCTCGATCCGCTCTTTGTGCGCTCTCCGCCCCCCACCGAACCGAAAAGGGGCCCTGTCCCCATAGGTGTTGGCGGGAATCAGCATCGCCCCCGACATCTCTGGTGCGCCAGGTAGGGGGCGTCGAGATCGTGCGAACCCGATCCGGC
>NC_041388.1:367946573-367949047 GCF_002162155.2 Triticum dicoccoides | reverse complement strand
TTCTCTGCCGAAGATAAAAGCCTTCCTGGCAACAAGCTTGCCGGAAGCTGGCATCGAGAACGTCAAAGTTCTCTGCTGAAGATAAAAGCCTTCCCGGCAAGCCAGTATCGCTGGGGGATGTGAGTGCCAAGAATCGTCCACGGCAAACCAGAGTTGCCGGGGGCTGCAATACCAGATAAGTCTTTCATCCCTCATCATGCATCCTCTTATGGATTGGGGAATGCGAAACCACGTTTCTTCCCGGAAACTGTCGTGCTCCCTCGACTCTAGGCCCTGGGGCTCGTTCTCGGGGCCAAGTTTGGTCGTAGTCGCAGCAGCAAAGGGATGAAACGAGGAGACCGCACCCACCTCGTTCCTGCCTTCGTTAAAAGCGTGAGAAAGGTTGAGCGACGTGGGAAGGCGGCAGGGCCTGTTGCCGGGAGATGAAATGTCTGTCCGAGGGAGGCTCCACTTCCATCACGCGCGCAAACGGAGCAGGAAGCCGGAGGCGATGACGAGGCGCCCGGCGCAGCCTGACGAAGAACTCGCAAGGGTCGTCCCCTATGTGGAACGCTGTGGGGGGAAGGGCTGCCAGCGGAGGTGAAGTTAACGCGCCGCCCCGTCCGCCTCTTCCCCGAGCGCCTCTACCTCGTCCTCGACCTCGTCGGCGACCTCGTCCTCTTCCTCTTCCCCTCAAGACCGGCTCTGCCACCACGGGCGCAGAAGAGGGAGAGAGGCGCTGTCTGGCGGCGACCCTCGCTGCCACCGAGGAAGGGCCTGGGTTCCCTTTCTCCATGGCAGATGAGAGAAAGGGGAGGAGAAGCTGAAGAAAGGAGAAGATGAGAGAGTGCGGGTTTTCCATGCTCCCATCCCGCTCTTTATAAAGGAGCGAGGTGGGCGCTCGGCCGCCCCACTCAGTGAATCAAGACACGGGAAGGGCAGGGAGTCGGGGCCAACCCGCTCGCAATGGCCCAGTTTCCCAGTCCACCGTCCGTGACCTCTAGCGCATGGGAGCCGCGTGGCGGGAATGCAGAACTGAGGCGACAGATGAGGCAGCACCGCTCCGCCCCGTGAACGCGGGGAGTGGACGTCCCAAAAACCGCGCACCAGCCCCGTCCAGTAAATGCATCGCGCCCTCACACCTACCTCCGTTTAAGGAGGAGGGCGTGAATCGTCCCCATCATCGTGGCCTGACGCATGCTCGGGGGGCTTAGCCCCACGCAAACTCCCACGATCTCTCCCACGACGCCGCGTTTGACGTGTGTCGTTCTGGGCGTGCGCGGTGGGAGCAGAGTTAGATTCGGCGTGACCTAGGCCGCGCGTGCCCGTGCACTGTTTTGGGCCTGGCCCAACAGCGCTCGGCACCGTGTATGGCCCAGGCCCGGGGGCTCCTGTCGGTGTACTGGAGTAGGGGTACCCTATTACCCCGAACTCGTGCACGGGCAGTTGCAGCGCCCCGCGGCAAGGCTTGCCGGGTGACCGCCAGGACCCTCCGTGGTTCCCTTAAAGACCATTCAAGAACAAAGTACTCAAACCAAGGCCTCGGTAAGAGGAGCTTGCCGGGAAGGCCAACCGAGCCCCCGGTAAGAGGAGCTTGCCGGGAAGGCCAACCAAGGCCCCGGCAAGAGGAGCTTGCCGGGAAGAGACGAGACCCCGGCAAGAGGAGCTTGCCGGGAAGGCCACTCAAGACATACCAAGAAAGCTTGTCGCGACGCGCCCTGCGTCCCAGCAAGATCCGGCGAGCGACAAGCTTCCGGACGCGACAAGACGACGGCCGCGGCAAGGAGCTTGCCGCGGGAAACCCCCACTGCGTGCCCGCGCTCCAGCTCACCTGCTAACGTGTCGCTCTAGGACTCTCCCAGAGCGCACGTGGCGGGAGGCCGTGCAGCTAGGGGTACGTGGTGGCAAGCGGAGATGAAGAGAAGCCCATCATGGCAAACGGTGGCACTCCTAACGGTCACCTTTTGCACTGTTTAGGAGACTCAGACAGGCATTTAATGCCCTTGTCCCCTGCCGTCAGAGTTAGGTAGGGTGCACTGTATCCACAGTAGCGGTAGCCATACCTACCACATCCTTTTCCATTTTTACCCTTCTTGTCTACGTTGCCCCCTGTCGGTGACCCCTTGAGTATAAAAGGAGGCCCAAGCGCAACGTAGAAAGGGTTCCGAAGGTCAGGGAGTTCAGAGACTCGGCCAGCTCGGCTCGTTGAACACCAGAAACACTCTTACGCTCAGTCTGGCAGCGTCCATCGCTCCTGAGCAATAATCCAATATACACAAACAAGCAGCAGTAGGGTTTTACGCATCCGTGCGGCCCGAAGCTGGGTAAAAATCTCCCCACGTGCACTGCCTCGATCCGCTCTTTGTGCGCTCTCCGCCCCCCACCGAACCGAAAAGGGGCCCTGTCCCCATAGGTGTTGGCGGGAATCAGCATCGCCCCCGACATCTCTGGTGCGCCAGGTAGGGGGCGTCGAGATCGTGCGAACCCGATCCGGC
>NC_041388.1:367930613-367945464 GCF_002162155.2 Triticum dicoccoides | reverse complement strand
TTCTCTGCCGAAGATAAAAGCCTTCCTGGCAACAAGCTTGCCGGAAGCTGGCATCGAGAACGTCAAAGTTCTCTGCTGAAGATAAAAGCCTTCCCGGCAAGCCAGTATCGCTGGGGGATGTGAGTGCCAAGAATCGTCCACGGCAAACCAGAGTTGCCGGGGGCTGCAATACCAGATAAGTCTTTCATCCCTCATCATGCATCCTCTTATGGATTGGGGAATGCGAAACCACGTTTCTTCCCGGAAACTGTCGTGCTCCCTCGACTCTAGGCCCTGGGGCTCGTTCTCGGGGCCAAGTTTGGTCGTAGTCGCAGCAGCAAAGGGATGAAACGAGGAGACCGCACCCACCTCGTTCCTGCCTTCGTTAAAAGCGTGAGAAAGGTTGAGCGACGTGGGAAGGCGGCAGGGCCTGTTGCCGGGAGATGAAATGTCTGTCCGAGGGAGGCTCCACTTCCATCGCGCGCGCAAACGGAGCAGGAAGCCGGAGGCGATGACGAGGCGCCCGGCGCAGCCTGACGAAGAACTCGCAAGGGTCGTCCCCTATGTGGAACGCTGTGGGGGGAAGGGCTGCCGGCGGAGGTGAAGTTAACGCGCCGCCCCGTCCGCCTCTTCCCCGAGCGCCTCTACCTCGTCCTCGACCTCGTCGGCGACCTCGTCCTCTTCCTCTTCCCCTCAAGACCGGCTCTGCCACCACGGGCGCAGAAGAGGGAGAGAGGCGCTGTCTGGCGGCGACCCTCGCTGCCACCGAGGAAGGGCCTGGGTTCCCTTTCTCCATGGCAGATGAGAGAAAGGGGAGGAGAAGCTGAAGAAAGGAGAAGATGAGAGAGTGCGGGTTTTCCATGCTCCCATCCCGCTCTTTATAAAGGAGCGAGGTGGGCGCTCGGCCGCCCCACTCAGTGAATCAAGACACGGGAAGGGCAGGGAGTCGGGGCCAACCCGCTCGCAATGGCCCAGTTTCCCAGTCCACCGTCCGTGACCTCTAGCGCATGGGAGCCGCGTGGCGGGAATGCAGAACTGAGGCGACAGATGAGGCAGCACCGCTCCGCCCCGTGAACGCGGGGAGTGGACGTCCCAAAAACCGCGCACCAGCCCCGTCCAGTAAATGCATCGCGCCCTCACACCTACCTCCGTTTAAGGAGGAGGGCGTGAATCGTCCCCATCATCGTGGCCTGACGCATGCTCGGGGGGCTTAGCCCCACGCAAACTCCCACGATCTCTCCCACGACGCCGCGTTTGACGTGTGTCGTTCTGGGCGTGCGCGGTGGGAGCAGAGTTAGATTCGGCGTGACCTAGGCCGCGCGTGCCCGTGCACTGTTTTGGGCCTGGCCCAACAGCGCTCGGCACCGTGTATGGCCCAGGCCCGGGGGCTCCTGTCGGTGTACTGGAGTAGGGGTACCCTATTACCCTGAACTCGTGCACGGGCAGTTGCAGCGCCCCGCGGCAAGGCTTGCCGGGTGACCGCCAGGACCCTCCGTGGTTCCCTTAAAGACCATTCAAGAACAAAGTACTCAAACCAAGGCCCCGGTAAGAGGAGCTTGCCGGGAAGGCCAACCGAGGCCCCGGTAAGAGGAGCTTGCCGGGAAGGCCAACCAAGGCCCCGGCAAGAGGAGCTTGCCGGGAAGAGACGAGACCCCGGCAAGAGGAGCTTGCCGGGAAGGCCACTCAACACATACCAAGAAAGCTTGCCGCGACGCGCCCTGCGTCCCGGCAAGATCCGGCGAGCGACAAGCTTCCGGACGCGACAAGACGACGGCCGCGGCAAGGAGCTTGCCGCGGGAAACCCCCACTGCATGCCCGCGCTCCAGCTCACCTGCTAACGTGTCGCTCTGGGACTCTCCCAGAGCGCACGTGGCGGGAGGCCGTGCAACTAGGGGTACGTGGTGGCCAGCGGAGATGAAGAGAAGCCCATCGTGGCAAACGGTGGCACTCCTAACGGTCACCTTTTGCACTGTTTTGGAGACTCAGACAGGCATTTAATGCCCTTGTCCCCTGCCGTCAGAGTTAGGTAGGGTGCACTGTATCCACAGTAGCGGTAGCTATACCTACCACATCCTTTTCCATTTTTACCCTTCTTGTCTACGTTGCCCCCTGTCGGTGACCCCTTGAGTATAAAAGGAGGCCCAAGCGCAACGTAGAAAGGGTTCCGAAGGTCGGGGAGTTCAGAGACTCGGCCAGCTCGGCTCGTTGAACACCAGAAACACTCTTACGCTCAGTCTGGCAGCGTCCATCGCTCCTGAGCAAGAATCCAATATACACAAACAAGCAGCAGTAGGGTTTTACGCATCCGTGCGGCCCAAAGCTGGGTAAAAATCTCCCCGCGTGCACTGCCCCGATCCGCTCTTTGTGCGCTCTCTGCCCCCCCCACAGAACCGAAAAGGGGCCCTGTCCCCATAGGTATTGGCGGGAATCAGCATCGCCCCCGACAGAGTCCATCCCAATGTAGCCCTCTTTCGCCACTTCTTTAAACCCCGAGTAGAGAGAGGAGAGCCTTTATCCGGCGAAATCGCCTGGATCTCAAGGGCCGACAAGAAGGAAACTTATCTGGAGGGAGAATTCTGCGGCAAGTTGGAGGAGTGGAGAGCAGACTGGTGCTGGATTGATGAGGAGAACCCGCAGCCATTCACCACCCGGCGCCAAACCCCAGTAGCACGCGGCAGCGATTGGAGTGACGTGGCCCTAGAAGATGACAGGCTGAAGATTGCTGTCACCCGGATCCTATGCCTCAGGCTTGCCGGGCTCACTGTAGGCGCTGTTGGCGCGGATTTTCCTTTGCCGCCGCATCGCCCCCCTGCAGGAATGGGGGAGACCCACTTGGGAGTTCAAGAATGCGGCAGATATCATGAGGCTGCGGCCGGGCCTCAACTTCAACTTCACAGTTCTGGAGCTCAACGCGATGCTCCAGGAGCTGTTCAAGTACGACCCTCAACACCCCGAAGTTTTCAGGTTGCCGGGGGGGGTCGTTCCGCTGTGCAACAACTCCGCGCTCGACCGCATCCGTGCAATGATGCCGTTGTGCGACTCGCATGGAATTGTCCCAACTTGGCAAGAGCCTGCAGATGACGTCGTGCAGCAATTCTTCGATGACTTGGTAGAAGTGCCGATCCGCTCCGACGAGAAAGATAGCCTCACCCGTGACACCACCGATGCGGAGATGACACTCATCGCCACTAGGCTAGAAGAGGCGGCGGCAGCCGTAGCCGCGGGCGAATTTGGATTCACCGTGGAGGAGGCAGAGGCAGTAGAGGCGGCAAGCCGTGCCGAGCGAGGGGAGCCTGCCGGCGAGAAAGAGCTTGCCGGGCATAACGTCGAGTTGAGCGAGCCCGCCAAGGATACGAGCGGCTCGCTGGAGATCAACTCGTCTTCCTCCTCATCTTCAGACAGCTCGCCGCAAGCAGAGCCTCCATCCGCACCAAGAAGGCGTCTCCGTAAGGTCGGTGACGTAGCAGAGCGGCAGGCGAGGCAACAGTCGCCGCGCCGCGTGACACGCTCCACCGCGGCAAGCACTGTTATCGCGGGAGCGCCTCACGCTGCAACGGCAACTGGAGCGGGGCCCTCCCGGACCACCGCTTCTACTCCTGCCGCTTCTCACGCTGCGGCGACAGCCGGAGCGGGGTCGTCTCAGACCGCCGCCACTGCTCCCGCCAAGCAGCCAAGGGAAGCTACTCCTCCGCCTCTTCGCGCCGGACGTGAGCCAGACTTTGACTTCTCCGCGTTCAGCTCTGACGAGGAAGAAGAAGAAGAGTAAGACTCCCTTCGTGTACTTGTAGTTCTTCAATCCTTGTTGTTTGTCTTGTATCTCATTTGCTTGACTCTGAACTTGTTCCTTTTTAGGACTCTGGCCCAGAGAGCAGCAAAGAGAGCCAAAGTCCCGGTGATTGTCATCGAGGACGAACCTACTGCGACAGCAGGGGGTGCGCCCGAGACAACCTTGCCGGACCCGGCAACTTTTCTCCAGAGCAGCCCCTAGCGTAAGTATATGGTTTGCTTTCCGCTGTGAGATGTGCATGGATACTCTGTCTTTGCTGATATCTTACTGCTGGTTTGTGTAGGAGCAGAGCAGCCCCACCAAGAGCCAAGGGAGAATCCCCCGACAAGGGAGAGCTCTCTGGCAAGGGATAGCTTTCCGGTAAGGGAGAAGTCTCCGGTAAGGGAGGGTTCTCCGGCAAGGGACAGCACCAGCGGCCCCCCGACGGTGGAGACCACGACTGCAGAACCCGACACAGGTAATCCTTTCGCTTCAAAACTTTCCTTGGGTTCTTCTTTTGATCTTCTTGGGCTTTTGCTTGACTCTTCTCCCTTTCCCGGCTGTCAGACCCATCTGCTACGGAGCCGATGGAGACCGAGACTGCCGCCGAAGAAGCGGTCGGTGCTGACGATCCCGCCGGCATAGAGGCCACCAAGGCTGCCGCCGCGGCAACTGGCGAGGGGTCTGGCGATCGCACTGACGGCCCTGAGGCCGCAGGAGCGCCAGGCGCTACACCGACCGCCGACCCGTCCGCCGCTGCCGCAGCGCCAGGCTCCGAAGAGCCCCATCCAGGCGTCTATTTGAAGGCCGGCGACGACGTCTTCATCAACCTTCCCTGGGCATCGAGCTCCAGGGCGGCGGTCGAGGGAGAGATCTTCGACGGGGAGGTGCTTGCCTCCGCTGGGCTGATGCTGGTTGACACGCCGAGCAGCAGCAGCAATGAGCCCGAGGAGGAGCGGTTGCTGCGGAAGTTGTTGTCGCTCTACCGCGCGCGGCAAGCCAAGCTGGAATCCCGTGAGGCGCTTGTCGCGAAGGCGGGAGCAGACATCGAGAAGCGCATGGAAGAGCTCGGGGGTTTCCACCAGGAAGCCCTCCGGTCCCTGGCGGAGGAGCGGGAGCAGCTCGCCGAAGCGCAGAAGGCCTTCCTCCTCGAGAAGGCTGAAGTCGAAGAGCAACAGCGACTTGCCGCTGTGAAGCCATCCGCGGAGGAGGGCGAGCTGGCGCAGCGGAAGATCTGTCACGACCGGGTTTTTCCGGGTAATAATTTCCAGAAAAGACCGTCGTGCTCATCAGCCCCAGGATTACTGTTAGCTGTTGAGGCTCCAACTTGATACAGAAATTCCAAGCAGAAAACAAATTATGTAGTACAAGACCATTCTGGCCTGTGAGTACAACGAAAAGGTTTCTAGTGGTTGATGGCGGAAGCGGGTTGTGAAACATCAGTGTCTATGGGACTCCATTTCCCACGGGAACAGCTGACCAGGTTAATTCCTATCTTCGCGAGGCTGCTATCTCCAGTGAGTGGGTTCCGGGGCTGGCATCGCGTCGCTCTTCTCCGTGCAAGATAATCTGGCCAAGACAATAGCCAGGGACAAGCCAGTGAGTACTTTGAATGTACTCGCAAACATTATGAACACAGGTATAATATAACAATGATGTGCTGAAAATATTTTGTGCTCATGACGTCAGTCACAATAGATAAATGAAACTCTGATGCGTGCAAGCAAGTTATTTATAAAATTGCGATAACATGGTAGTATAAAAACTTATGAAACAAATAACAAGTAATGCCACAGTCGGGCGTCTGAGCGACGCCACCTAAAGGGCTTTAAAAGAAATGCCACAGTCGGGTGTCTGAGCGACGCCACATAAAGGGCTTTAAAAGAAATGCCACAGTCGGGCGTCTGAGCCACGCCACATAAAGGGCTTTAAAAGAAATGCCACAGTCGGGCGTCTGGGCGACGCCAAATAAAGGGCTTTAAAAGAAATGCCACAGTCGGGCGTCTGAGCGACGCCACATAAAGGGCTTTAAAAGAAATGCCACAGTCGGGCGTCTGCGCGACGCCACATAAAGGGCTTTAAAAGAAATGCCACAGTCGGGTGTCTGGGCGACACCACATAAAGGGCTTTAAAAGAAATGCCACAGTCGGGCGTCTGAGCGACGCCACATAAAGGGCTTTAAAAGAAATGCCACAGTCGGGCGTCTGAGCGACGCCACATAAAGGGCTTTAAAAGAAATGGCACAGTCGGGTGTCTGGGCGACACCACATAAAGGGCTTTAAAAGAAATGATCATAGTGAATATCCCGGAGGTAGAACCATCCTAGAGATATTTGGTAATAATATCACGGGTTAGTCAATAATAATAATAATCATAGATATCACAAGTCACGAGTAAAAATTCCATTTTTTTTGGTTAACCGTTTCACCTCCGAAGGCCGACACTAAGACCGATACTTGACCCATCCTAGACTGTAATCCTTAACCCTGGACACGGCTATTCGAATAGGTTTATACTCTGCAGAGGATGTACTCTTTACCCACGAGTAATGGATTTCTTTAGTCCAGCAGGACTAATTCCGTCTACGGTCTTTTTGTTGAAAACACACCTAACTTGCACACACCAGCTTATCACACACGTGTCTGGAATCACCCACGACACCTGTTAAGCAAACTCTAAGTGGGGAGGCTACAACCTCGCGTAGCATGGGATCAAATTTATATCGCGCGCTCTAAGGGGTGGCCTCCCCTCTCGGTCCCAACCGGAAACACCCATGCCCCCGGACCAGGTGGCCTGCCTACCAGTTACAACCGGTATCTTCCACCATGGCCTCTCTGTACGGTGTGTGCTAGAAAGAGGTTGACAACTTACTGAACCGTACTCTACTTGCTGTAGAGACGAGTGGTAGTACGAAACAAGTACGGGGGTTACTGGAACAAGACTCGATCTACGGTCGACTCAGGAGGTTCAAGTATTCCCTGCATGATTAGTATAACAAATATAATCCATCCAACAGGGTCACCGCTCATATCACCTTGCCATGCCATATCAGAAATAACCGTCCCGACGGAGACCGGCGACAAACTCATACCTACCCAAGGCAGAGGTTTTCCCGGTTTTCTGTCGGTATGCATTCAAGGCATATGAGGGTGATTATCATCACAAGTGTGTTCGTTTCCAACAGCATGGAAGTCAATAACATGCACCCAGGCATATGATCATATCACATGAAATAACAAGTCCTTCGAAATGCGGTGGTGTTATAAATGCATCAATGATCACACCAAAAATATTATGCCGGGGTTCAGAATGCTTGCCTTCAATGTTGTGGAGGGGTGAGGTGCTCTCCAAAACTTTTGAAAGCTTCTTCTCTCTCCCAAAATCCTATTTAAAAATATATTTGAATTAACACATATTTCAAAAACAGAACCAAAAAGTTGTTTGAAAAATTTTCAAATAAATCTTAAAATAAACTAGACCAAATTTGAGGAAGGTAGGAAAAAGAATCAACTCATTTGGAGTTATATTTAAAAAGTTATAGCCAGTCAAAGATTTGGTCAAAATCTGTTTTTTTTTTAAAAAAAGAAAACGTTTCGGCAGAATACGTCTTCGAAAACGGGAGACGTACTTAGGGTCTTTACGTTTCCACTTAAACGCGTGGAGGCGGAGCTGGGTCACCGACAGTGGGCCCGCCTGGCCCACTGGTCAGGTTTGACCAGTCGCCGCGCGTCGTCTCCCTCCTCTGCCCGAGCAGAGCGGGGCTCCGGCGATCGTCGCCGGCGTTTGGCTGCTCCTCGCGGGCCCCCGAGGGTGGGGATGGATCCGCAAGGTTGAGGCGGTCCTCCCGGTAGTCGCTGGGTCGGCGGGGACGGCGTGAGCTATCGGCGGCGAGCTCCTCGGCGGAGGGAAGCTTCGGGAAAAAAGTGGTTTCGGGGCGGCGGTGGTTCTCGATCGAAATGGAGTAGGGGGGAGGTTTACGGGAGGATGAGGGGGTTCTTGGTGGAGAGAACGAAGAGTGGGAGGCCCTGGTGGTGCCGAATTGGCCGGGGCAGTGGTGGCGGCTGCCGTTGCCGGAGATGGGGATGAAGACCTTCCCCGAGTCGATTGGCTGCCATGGGAGGACTAGGGGAGCACTCTAAGGCTTCCTGCATGCCCGGGGTGGCTCGGGGCCTCCTCTTATAGCTCGTCTAGGTCGGTTCCGCGGCGGCCGGATAAGCTCTCCGGCGAACCGCCTCGCTGTAGCTTGCAGGGCAACGTGGCGCGGCTGGGGATGACGGCAACAGCTAGTGGACGAGAGGGCACTGCTCCAGGGGCCAGGTGGCGAGCCGGGGTGGCTTGGGCGGCGCTGCACGGCGCAGGGCTGTCGGGCGGCGGCGGCGGCTAGCTCTTGGCTTGCCGGGCGCGGCGGGGGCTGTTTGGCGCGTTGCTGCGAGGAGGGGAGCGCGTGGCGTGGTGCTGCAGAGCGGGCCAAAGCCGTGGGGCCAGCGTGTCGGCTCGGGTGCGTGGCTGCAATACGCGCGCTCTGCTCGCGCTCCGGGCGTGCACGGGACGTGTTCGACACTATGCCGGAGCACGCTAGAGGTCGCGGTCGAGGCTGGCAATTAACAGACCTAGGTTAGGAGGAACGGGGAGTCTAGTGGACATGCTGGTTTGATCAAAGGTACAAGTTTACAGTGCAATGCCAAAACTCATGTCAAAACTGATCATGCTCTCTAGGTGTTTGATAAAATGCCAATGGCACCTAGGCATGTCTTGGAGTGGCCAAAAATTCCAGATGGGGGTCTCTTTAGAAGAATAAGAGGGTGGTGTGGTTATTTGGACAAAAGGGGAAACTTGCTAGTGCAAGTTTTACAAAACCCCAATTCTGGACAGGAAATAAATGGCATTATTTCATGAACCAAAAATGATCCAAAAGGTGCATGCTCTTGGACTTAAGGGTTTAACATGGGGGACTACAAGTAGGAGAAATAATTAAGGGTATCGGAGCAACTAAAATGGTGGTTGCTGTACAAATCCTCAAGTTGGTCCTGAATGGAAATGAGGTTGATTCACTCAAATTTTTCGAAGAACATAAATAGGTTTTTGCACAAAGTGAAACAATAGGCTCCTACTGGCCTCCCTTAATTTTGGTAGAAGTTTTAAAGAAATATTTAAATAGGTTGTAGTGCAAAATGCACTCTGGACCAGAGAAGAAAAATTGAGTGCAGGGCTCAAAATATTTTATGAATGAAATATATTTTTGCATAATAGTGATTTAAAAACATCACATGACATCTCCAAATTTTATGGGAATTTTAAGTGAATTTATCAAATGGTTGTAGTTCAAATATGGCCATTTAACCTAGAAAAAACTATTTTCAAGAAAGTTAAAGATCAAGTAACTTAATTATTTAATTAGTTATACTGGTAAAAGGAAAGTTTTTCTTGAGAGGTTAAACAAGTCCAACAACATTTTTGAAAAGTTTTCTCTCTGGGAAAAACTCATCATAACAGGGAAGGAAAAGATTTAAAAAAATCAAAATGGAGCTCAGAAATCCAAAGTTTTAATTCCTGGCAAAATTTTAATTTAATAAAACAAGGCCAAATTTTTGTGGTGTCACAAGATCAATCTTGACGCCCACGAGGAGGAGCTTGCCATGCGCGAGGAAAAACTCGGCGAAGCCCTTAAGCAAGCAGAGGATGCTGCCGCAGTTGCCGAGGCCGCCAAGAAGGAGCTGGAGATGAAGGTGGTGCAGCTGGAGGCCGATCTTGCCGAGAAGGGCAAAGAGCTCAGCGCCGCCAAAGACTCCAACGCGGATCTTGAGTTGAAGCTGACCACTTTGACCAAGACGCTGGACGGCGCCAAGGAGTAGGAGGCGGCCTTGAAAGAAGAGATCAAGGCCGACAAGGTGCTGTTGGAGAGTGTTGCCGCCACCCAGAATGCTTTCAGGGAAAATGTGGAGCACTGGACGGAGAGCCTCGTGAGCGCTGCCGCAGATATTGACAGGGAGTTGGCGCAGCTGGGGATGGAGGATCTCGGGTATCCCTCCGACGAGAACCTCCAACCCAGCGCCAAGCTCGTCTTGTTCTTCAAGGGCGTGGCGACGGCCCTCCAGCGACTCCGGGAGAAGATCCCAAAGCAGCTAGCTGACGAGTCGCGCATGATCTGCGCGGGAGCTCTTTAGAAAGTGTTGGTGAAGGTGGCCTTCCGCAATCCGGGCCTCAACCTCACCAACATCCTCAAGACCCTGCCGCCAGATGCCGATCTGGAGGCGCTCAAGGCCCTTGTCGCACCCATTGTTGACAAGGTAAGCGGGATCAAGAGGATCGAGGGCGATCGCGTAGATTAGGCCGCCCATTTCTTCTTTTCTTGTCGTTGTTTGTCATGCTATGAAAACAATCTGTTAGAGCCGCGACAAGCTATCTTTGTAATATAACTCTATTCTGCGTAATGATTGCAATGTTATTCCCTTTACTTGATTCCTCCCTTTGTATGTTTTTGCCCTACGCTTTTAGGGAACTTGCCGGTGCAGGTACCTGAGCCGCGAGCGCTGAGTGCGGGACGTCAGCAGCCTGCTGGTGGTGCCGCTACCGACAAGAAACCTTGTCGCAACTAGTTGCAGCTCACTTAAGTTGTTGAGCGGACTCGAAACAAAGTAAGGGCGCAACTAGCTACGAGTTGGTTCCTCCGCACACAGGTTTTCCATACAAAGTGCAGTCGTTCAAGGGAGATAACTTAAAATTTAAAAAATCTGATTGCTCAAACTTTGGCAACTTAGCTTTTCTGTTGTTTGCTTCCCGGTAAGGCGAAATTTTCTTGAACGACGCCTGGTCCATACCATTATCTTCTCCTTTCCTCCCCGGTAAACTTGTGGGCGAGGGAACCTTCCTTTCCTTGAGAAAAAAGAAAGAAGAGAAAATAAAGATACGGAGCCTTACGGCTCGTTATTGCTTACCGTGGAGTAGGTGCTGCACAAAGTGTCAGATCATATATGCCAAAAAATAGAGAGCATGAAATTGACAAAATGTGTGGAGCACATGAGCTTTACTTATGCATGGGGTCTGCGCCCGGCTTTGTACAAAGGATTACATGCAACAGCGGCAAGACTTGTACAAAAGGTGGTTGCCGGAACAGGTTCCGGCAACCGCGCCTTACGGGTAAAACTTACGAAGATGCTCAATGTTCCAGGAGTTGCTCACCGGAATGCCATCTTCGGTCTCAAGGCGGAAAGCGCCAGGCCTAGTGACTCGTTTCACCCGATAAGGGCCTTCCCACTTCGGCGTCAACTTGTTGGAATTCTTGGCGGACTGAACACGCCGAAGAACAAGGTCGCCTTCCTCGAGACTTCTGGCAACTACCTTTTGGCGCAAAGCTTGCTGGTAGTGGAAGTCTCGAGGAAGGCGACCTTGTTCTTCGGCGTGTTCAGTCCGCCAAGAATTCCAACAAGTTGACGCCGAAGTGGGAAGGCCCTTATCGGGTGAAACGAGTCACTAGGCCTGGCGCTGTCCGCCTTGAGACCGAAGATGGCATTCCGATGAGCAACTCCTGGAACATTGAGCATCTTCGTAAGTTTTACCCGTAAGGCACGGTTGCCGGAACATGTTCCGGCAACCACCTTTTGTACAAGTCTTGCCGCTGTTGCATGTAGTCCTTTGTACAAAGCCGGGCGCAGACCCCGTGCATAAGTAAAGCTCATGTGCTCCGCACATTTTGTCAATTCCATGCTCTCTATTTTTTGGCATATATGATCTGACACTTTGTGCAGCACCTACTCCACGGTAAGCAATAACGAGCCGTAAGGCTCCGTATCTTTATTTTCTCTTCTTTCTTTTTTCTCAAGGAAATGAAGGTTCCCTCACCCACAAGTTTGCCGGGGAGGAAAGGAGAAGATAATGGTATGGACCAGGCGTCGTTCAAGAAAATTTCACCTTACCGGGAAGCAAACAACAGAAAAGCTAAGTTGCCAAAGTTTGAGCAATCAGATTTTTTAAACTTTAAGTTATCTCCCTTGAACGACCACACTTTGTATGGAAAACCTGTGCGCGGAGGAACCAACTCGTAGCTAGTTGCTCCCTTACTTTGTTTCGAGTTCGCTCAACAACTTAAGTGAGCTGCAACTAGTTGCGACAAGGTTTCTTGTCGGTAGCGGCACCGCTAGCAGGCTGCTGACGTCCCGCACTCAGCGCTCGCGGCTCAGGTACCTGCACCGGCAAGTTCCCTAAAAGCGTAGGGCAAAAACATACAAAGGGAGGAATCAAGTAAAGGGAATAACATTGCAATCATTACCCAGAATAGAGTTATATTACAAAGATAGCTTGTCGCGGCTCTAACAGATTGTTTTCATAGCATGACAAACAGTGACAAGAAAAGAAGAAATGGGCGTCCTAATCTACGCGATCGCCCTCGATCCTCTTGATCCCACTCACCTTGTCAACAATGGGTGCGACAAGGTCCTTGAGCGCCTCCAGATCGGCATCTGGTGGCAGGGTCTTGAGGACGTTGGTGAGGTTGAGGCCCAGATTGCGGAAGGCCACCTTCACCAACACTTTCTGAAGAGCTCCCGTGCAGATCTTGCGCGACTCGTCGGCCAGCTGCTTTGGGATCTTCTCCCGGAGTCGCTGGAGGGCCGTCGCCACGCCCTTGAAGAACAAGACGAGCTTGGCGCTAGGTTGGAGGTTCTCGTCGGAGGGATACCCGAGATCCTCCATCCCCAGCTGCGCCAACTCCCTGTCAATATCTGCGGCAGCGCTCACGAGGCTCTCCGTCCAGTGCTCCACATTTTCCCTGAAAGCATTCTGGGTGGCGGCAACACTCTCCAACAGCGCCTTGTCGGCCTTGATCTCTTCTTTCAAGGCCGCCTCCTGCTCCTTGGCGCCGTCCAGCGTCTTGGTCAAAGTGGTCAGCTTCAACTCAAGATCCGCGTTGGAGTCTTTGGCGGCGCTGAGCTCTTTGCCCTTCTCGGCAAGATCGGCCTCCAGCTGCACCTCCTTCATCTCCAGCTCCTTCTTGGCGGCCTCAGCAACTGCGGCAGCATCCTCTGCTTGCTTAAGGGCTCCGCCGAGTTTTTCCTCGCGCACGGCAAGCTCCTCCTCGTGGGCGTCAAGATTGATCTTCCGCTGTGCCAGCTCGCCCTCCTCCGCAGATAGCTTCACAGCGGCAAGTCGCTGTTGCTCTTCAACTTCATCCTTCTCGAGGAGGAAGGCCTTCTGCGCTTCGGCGAGCTGCTCCCGCTCCTCCGCCAGGAACCGGAGGGCTTCCTGGTGGAAACCCCCGAGCTCTTCCGCGCGCTTCTCGATGTCTGCTCCCGCCTTCGCGACAAGCGCCTCGCGGGATTCCAGCTTGGCTTGCCGCGCGCGGTAGAGCGACAACAACTTCCGCAGCAGCCGCTCCTCCTCGGGCTCATTGCTACTGCTGCTCGGCGCGTCAACCAGCGTCAGCCCAGCGGAGGCAAGCACCTCCCCGTCGAAGATCTCTCCCTCGACCGGCGCCCTGGAGCTTGATGCCCAGGGAAGGTTGATGAAGACGTCGTCGCTGGCCTTCAAATAGACGCCTGGCTGGGGCTCTTCGGAGCCTGGCGCTGCGGCAGTGGCGGACGGGTCGGCGGTCGGTGTAGCGCCTGGCGCTCCTGCGGCCTCAGGGCCGTCAGTGCAATCGCCAGACCCCTCGCCAGTTGCCGCGGCGGCAGCCTTGTCGGCCTCTGTGCCGGCGGGATCGTCAGCGCCGGCCGCTTCTTCGGCGGCAACCTCGGTCTCCATCGGCTCCATAGCAGATGGGTCTGACAGCTGGGAAAGGGAGAAGAGTCAAGCAAAAACCCAAGAAGATCAAAAGAAGAAGAACCCAAGGAAAGTTTTGAAGTGAAAGGATTACCTGTGTCGGGTTCTGCAGTCGTGGTCTCCACCGTCGGGGGGCCGCTGGTGCTGTCCCTTGCCGGAGAACCCTCCCTTACCGGAGACTTCTCCCTTACCGAAAAGCCCTCCCTTGCCAGAGAGCTCTCCCTTGTCGGGGGATTCTCCCTTGGCTCTTGGTGGGGCTGCTCTGCTCCTACACAAACCAGCAGTAAGATATCAGCAAAGACAGAGTATCCATGCGCATCTCACAGCGGAAAGCAAACCATATACTTACGCTGGGGGCTGCTCTGGACAAAAGTTGCCGGGTCCGGCAAGGTTGTCTCAGGCGCACCCCATGCTGTTGCAGTAGGTTCGTCCTCGATGACAATCACCGGGACTTTGGCTCTCTTTGCTGCTCTCTGGGCCAGAGTCCTAAAAAGGAACAAGTTCAGAGTCAAGCAAATGAGATACAAGACAAACAGCAAGGATTGAAGAACTACAAGTACACCAAGGGAGTCTTACTCTTCTTCTTCTTCCTCGTCGGAGCTGAATGCGGAGAAGTCAAAGTCTGGCTCACCTCCGGCGCGAGGAGGCGGAGGAGTAGCTTCCCTTGGCCGCTTGGCGGGAGCAGTGGCGGCGGTCTGAGACGACCCCGCTCCGGCTGTCGCCGCAGCGTGAGAAGCGGCAGGAGTAGAAGCAGTGGTCCAGGAGGGCCCCGCTCCAGTTGCCGTCGCAGCGTGAGGTGCTCCCGCGGTAACAGTGCTTGTCGCGGTGGAGCGTGTCACGCGGTGCGGCGACTGTTGCCGCGCCTGCCGCTCCGCTACATCACCGACCTTGCGGAGACGCCTTCTTGGTGCGGATGGAGGCTCTGCTTGCGGCGAGCTGTCTGAAGATGAGGAGGAAGACGAGTTGATCTCCAGCGAGCCGCTCGTATCCTTGGCGGGCTCGCTCGACTCGACGTTATGCCCGGCAAGCTCTTTCTTGCCGGCAGGCTCCCCTCGCTCGGCACGGCTTGCCGCCTCTGCTGCCTCTGCCTCCTCCACGGTGGATCCAAATTCGCCCGCGGCTACGGCTATCGCCGCCTCTTCTAGCCTAGTGGCGATGAGTGCCATCTCCGCATCGGTGGTGCCGCGGGTGAGGCTATCTTTCTCATCAGAGCGGATCGGCACTTCTACCAAGTCATCAAAGAATTGCTGCACGACATCGTCTGCAGGCTCTTGCCAAGTTGGGACAATTCCATGCGAGTCGCACAACGGCATCATTGCACGGATGCGGTCGAGCGCGGAGTTGTTGCACAGC
>NC_041388.1:367915676-367930111 GCF_002162155.2 Triticum dicoccoides | reverse complement strand
TTCGGGGTGTTGAGGGTCGTACTTGAACAGCTCCTGGAGCATCGCGTTGAGCTCCAGAACTGTGAAGTTGAAGTTGAGGCCCGGCCGCAGCCTCATGATATCTGCCGCATTCTTGAACTCCCAAGTGGGTCTCCCCCGTTCCTGCAGGGGGGCGATGCGGCGGCGAAGAAAATCCGCGCCAACAGCGCCTACAGTGAGCCCGGCAAGCCTGAGGCGTAGGATCCGGGTGACAGCAATCTTCAGCCTGTCATCTTCCGAGGCCACGTCACTCCAATCGCTGTCGCGTGCTACTGGGGTTTGGCGCCAGGTGGTGAATGGCTGCGGGTTCTCCTCGTCAATCCAGCACCAGTCTGCTCTCCACTCCTCCCACTTGCCGCGGAATTCTCCCTCCAGATAAGTTTCCTTCCTGCCGGCCCTTGAGATCCAGGCGATTCCGCTGGATAAAGGCTCTCCTCTCTCTACTCGGGGTATAAAGAAGTGGCGAAAGAGGGCTACATTGGGATGGACTCCGACAAAGTTTTCGCGGAGATGTGCGAACACTACCATGGTCAGAACGGCAGATCCCTGATAGCGAGCTTGAGGAGACCGGCACATTCCAAGGAATCAACCCGGGAAGGAGCAAGCCGAAGGGGAAGGTCACGTTGCCTGTAACATTTGGCAGCGAGCTGAACTTCAGGACTGAGAGGGTCACTTTTGACGTTGCCGATATTCAATTGCCTTACAATGGGATACTTGGCCATCCAGCACTCGCCAAGTTCATGGCAGCCTCTCACTACGCATACAACATGCTGAAGATGCCAGGCCCGATAAGCGTCATCTCTGTCCCTGGTGACAAGAAGGATGCTCTTATCTGCGCCGACAAGATCTACCGGGAAGCGGCAGCCGCAGCAGATTACAAATCACCTGCCGTTGAAGCTCCCGGGGGGAAGAAGAAGACCAAGTCCGGCAAGAGTTCTGATGCCTACTCCGGCAAGCGCACCTCTTCGGAGTGCTGCGCTGCCGTCGAGGACGCACCATCGAGCACCACCGGCAAGTGTAAGAAGACAATCGCAGCTCCGCTAGAGACCAAGAAGGTGTCCGCCAAGGAGGACGGCACTGGTGGTACCTTCACCGTCAGTGCCACTCTCGACCCTAAATAGGAAAGCGCGCTCATTGCTTTCCTGCGGGCGAATGTCGACGTGTTTGCGTGGCAACCGTCTGACATCCCCGGTGTTTCCAGGAAAGTAATTGAGCACCACCTTGCCGTTTGTCCTAAGGCCCGACAAGCAGAAGGTCAGGAAGCAAGCAGTGGAGCGCCAAGAATTCATTGCAGAGGAGATCAAGAAGTTGGAAGCAGCAGGCCTTGTCAGAGGAGTGCTCCATCCTACGTGGTTGGCCAATCCTGTAGTCGTGCGCAAGGCGAACGGAAAATGGAGACTTTGTATCAATTTTACCGATGTTAACAAAGCTTGTCCCAAAGACCCATTTCCTTTGCCGCGCATTGACCAGATTGTTGACTCCACAGCTTGATGTGATTTGCTTTCATTTCTTGACGCATACTCAGGATACCATCAGATCTTCATGGCCGAAGAGGATGAGGAGAAGACCGCATTCATTACTCCATGTGGCACGTACTGTTCCATACGGATGCCTTTCGGATTAAAAAATGCTGGTTCAACGTTTGCAAGAGTAGTCCATGTCGCTCTTGAGCCACAAATACACAGAAATGTGGAAGCCTACATGGATGACATAGTGGTCAAGAGCAAGGACAAGGCAACTCTGATCCAAGATTTAGACGAGACCTTTGCAAATCTGCGCAAGATCAGCCTCAAGCTCAACCCCGAGAAGTGTGTGTTTGGAGTCCCCTCCGGCAAGCTTCTCGGGTTCTTCGTGTCTCAGCGGGGAATTGAAGCCAATCCCGACAAGATCAAGGCCATTGAGCAGATTGAAGCACCAAAGCGCGTCAAGGATGTACAAAGACTTGCCGGTTGCATGGCTGCTCTCAGCAGGTTTATCTCTAGGTCTGCTGAGCGCGCCCTGCCGTTTTTCAAATTATTGAAAAAGGCAGGTCCAATGAAATGGACTGCGGAAGCGGAGGCTGCGCTGCAAGACTTGAAGAAATACCTGTCCTCCGCTCCAACACTTGTCGCACCTAAGCCACAAAAGAAGTTGCTACTGTATATAGCGGCAACCAATCAAGTGGTTAGTGCTGCGTTAGTGGCAGAGAGGGAGGCAAATGATGAGCCAGCAACCACGGCAGGTGCATCCAACGACAAGCAGGAGGCTTCCCCGGCAAGCTCTGGTCCCGACAAAGATGGATCTGCGCAGATGCGCGAGGAGATACAAAAGAAAATGATGCAGCGCCCAGTTTACTTTGTCAGTTCCCTTCTGCAGGGGGCTAGGTCAAGGTACTCTGGCGTGCAGAAATTGCTTTTCGGCCTTCTCATGGCCTCGAGAAAGCTGCGCCATTACTTCCAAGCACATGAGATCACAGTTGTCACTCGCTTTCCGCTGAAGAGGATACTACAGAATCTAGAAGCGACAGGCAGGATTGTTGAGTGGGCACTCGAACTGTCAAGCTTTGGCCTCAAGTTTGAGAGTACTTCAACTATCCAAAGCAGAGCATTGGCAGAATTCATAGCAGAATGGACGCCAACACCAGATGAAGAAATTCCAGAAACGAGCATCCCCATCGACGAAGCAAGCAAAGAGTGGCTGATGTACTTTGATGGTGCTTTTTCGCTGCAAGGCGCCGGCGCTGGTGTGCTGCTTATCACACCCACCAGAGAGCACCTCAAGTACATAGTCCAGATGCACTTTCCCAAGGAGCAAGCAACAAACAATACTGCAGAGTATGAAGGCTTGCTTGCCGGTCTCAGGATTGCGACAGACCTTGGGATAAAGAAGCTCATTATCCGGGGTGACTCACAGCTTGTCGTCCGCCAAGTGAACAAGAGTTATCAGAGTCCGTTGATGGAAGCTTACGTCGACGAAGTGAGAAAGCTAGAAGAGCACTTTGACGGCCTACAGATGGAGCATGTTCCAAGAGCTCAGAACGCCATTGCCGATGGCCTGTCAAAGTGCGCTGCACTTAAGTTACATGTGGAACCAGGGATCTTTGTGCTCAAGCTGACTCAACCGTCCGTAACGCCATCAACTGGACAGAGCAAGAAGAGGAAGTTGATTTCTGGTGACTATTTTCCGGCAGAGCTTCCCGAAGCCGCCGCCAAGAAGGTCCCCAAGATCAACGCCAAGAGCGCTGAGGAGCAGTCTGCTCCGGCAAGCCCTAGGGTTTGTTCCGTTGAAGCAGAAGCTCCCGGCAAGTTTTGCTCCGGCAAGCTTGCCGGGAAACGTCGAGCTCCGGCAGAGCCGCATGTTCTCGCCGTAGAAGCGGACGTTCCTGCAGCAGCAGATTTGCCTTTGGCAAAGAAGGTCCCCGAGAAGCAACGGTCAAGCGGAGAGGGCAAATGCTGAAGTGTTGCGCGGGCTCAAGACCAGGACTTTCGACAGGCTGCACAAGTGCGGAAGAAACTGGATCGAGGAGCTGCCGGTGGTTCTTTGGTCGATCAGAAAGACGCCAAATCGAGCCACTGGCCAGACACCTTTCGCTCTAGTCTATGGAGCAGAGGCAGTTCTCCCCATGGAACTCGTATACGGGTCACCTCAAGTGCTCGCTTATGATGAGCTCGAGCAAGAGCAGCTGCGACAAGATGACGCGCTGCTCCTTGAGGAAGACCGTCTTTAGGTTGCTGTGCGAGCTGCTCGCTACTAGCAAGCTTTGCGCCGCTACCATAGCCGCAAAGTTAACGCTAGAAGTCTCGAGGAAGGCGACCTTATTCTTCGGCGTGTTCAGTCCGCCAAGAATTCCAACAAGTTGACGCTGAAGTGGGAAGGCCCTTATCGGGTGAAACGAGTCACTAGGCCTGGCACTGTCCGCCTTGAGACCGAAGATGGCATTCCGGTGAGCAACTCCTGGAACATTGAGCATCTTCGTAAGTTTTACCCGTAAGGCGCGGTTGCCGGAACCTGTTCCGGCAACCACCTTTTGTACAAGTCTTGCCGCTGTTGCATGTAAGTACAAAGCCGGGCGCAGACCCCGTGCATAAGTAAAGCTCATGTGCTCCGCACATTTTGTCAATTTCATGCTCTCTATTTTTTGGCATATATGATCTGACACTTTGTGCAGCACCTACTCCACGGTAAGCAATAACGAGCCGTAAGGCTCCGTATCTTTATTTTCTCTTCTTTCTTTTTTCTCAAGGAAAGGAAGGTTCCCTTGCCCACAAGTTTGCCGGGGAGGAAAGGAGAAGATAATGGTATGGACCAGGCGTCGTTCAAGAAAATTTTGCCTTACCGGGAAGCAAACAACAGAAAAGCTAAGTTGCCAAAGTTTGAGCAATCAGATTTTTTAAATTTTAAGTTATCTCCCTTGAACGACCGCACTTTGTATGGAAAACCTATGCGCGGAGGAACCAACTCGTAGCTAGTTGCGCCCTTACTTTTTTTCGAGTCCGCTCAACAACTTAAGTGAGCTGCAACTAGTTGCGACAAGGTTTCTTGTCGGTAGCGGCACCGCCAGCAGGCTGCTGACGCCCCGCACTCAGCGCTCGCGGCTCAGGTACCTGCACCGGCAAGTTCCCTAAAAGCGTAGGGCAAAAACATAAAAAGGGAGGAATCAAGTAAAGGGAATAACATTGCAATCATTACCCAGAATAGAGATATATTACAAAGATAGCTTGTCGTAGCTCTAACAGATTGTTTTCATAGCATGACAAACAGCGACAAGAAAAGAAGAAATGGGCGGCCTAATCTATGTGATCGCCCTCGATCCTCTTGATCCCGCTCACCTTGTCAACAATGGGTGCGACAAGGGCCTTGAGCGCCTCCAGATCGGCATCTGGCGGCAGGGTCTTGAGGACGTTGGTGAGGTTGAGGCCCGGATTGCGGAAGGACACCTTCACCAACACTTTCTGAAGAGCTCCCGCGCAGATCTTGCGCGACTCATCGGCCAGCTGCTTTGGGATCTTCTCCCGGAGTCGCTGGAGGGCTGTTGCCATGCCCTTGAAGAACAAGACGAGCTTGGCGCTGGGTTGGAGGTTCTCGTCGAAGGGATACCCGAGATCCTCCATCCCCAGCTGTGCCAACTCCCTGTCAATATCTGCGGCAGCGCTCACGAGGCTCTCCGTCCAGTGCTCCACATTTTCCCTGAAAGCATTCTGGGTGGCGGCAACACTCTCCAACACCGCCTTGTCGGCCTTGATCTCTTCTTTCAAGGCCGCCTCCTGCTCCTTGGCGTCGTCCAGCGTCTTGGTCAAAGTGGTCAGCTTCAACTCAAGATCCGCGTTGGAGTCTTTGGCGGCGCTGAGCTCTTGGCCCTTCTCGGCAAGATCGGCCTCCAGCTGCACCACCTTCATCTCCAGCTCCTTCTTGGCGGCCTCAGCAACTGCGGCAGCATCCTCTGCTTGCTTAAGGGCTCCGCCGAGTTTTTCCTCGCGCACGGCGAGCTCCTCCTCGTGGGCGTCAAGATTGATCTTCCGCTGCGCCAGCTCACCCTCCTCCGCGGATAGCTTCACAGCGGCAAGTTGCTGTTGCTCTTCGACTTCAGCCTTCTCGAGGAGGAAGGCCTTCTACGCTTCGGCGAGCTGCTTCCGCTCCTCCGCCAGGGACCGGAGGGCTTCCTGGTGGAAACCCCCGAGCTCTTCCACGCGCTTCTCGATGTCTGCTCCCGCCTTCGCGACAAGCGCCTCGCGGGATTCCAGCTTGGCTTGCCGCGCGCGGTAGAGCGACAACAACTTCCGCAGCAGCCGCTCCTCCTCGGGCTCGTTGCTGCTGCTGCTCGGCGCGTCAACCAGCGTCAGCCCAGCGGAGGCAAGCACCTCCCCGTCGAACATCTCTCCCTCGACCGGCGCCCTAGAGCTCGATGCCCAGGAAAGGTTGATGAAGACGTTGTCGCCGGCCTTCAAATAGACGCCTGGCTGGGGCTCTTCGGAACCTGGCGCTGCGGCAGCGGCGGACGGGTCGGTGGTCGGTGTAGCGCCTGGCGCTCCTGCGGCCTCAGGGCCGTCAGTGCGATCACCAGACCCCTCGCCAGTTGCCGCGGCGGCAGCCTTGGCGGCCTCTGTGCCGGCGGGATCGTCAGCACCGGCCGCTTCTTCGGCGGCAACCTCGGTCTCCATCGGCTCCGTAGCAGATGGGTCTGACAGCCGGGAAAGGGAGAAGAGTCAAGAAAAAACCCAAGAAGATCAAAAGAAGAAGAACCCAAGGAAAGTTTTGAAGCGAAAGGATTACCTGTGCCGGGTTCTGCAGTCGTGGTCTCCACCGTCGGGGGGCCGCTGGTGCTGTCCCTTGCCGGAGAACCCTCCCTTACCAGAGACTTCTCCCTTACCGGAAAGCCCTCCTTGCCAGAGAGCTCTCCCTTGTCGGGGGATTCTCCCTTGGCTCTTGGTGGGGCTGCTCTGCTCCTACACAAACCAGCAGTAAGATATCAGCAAAGACAGAGTATCCATGCGCATCTCACAGCGGAAAGCAAACCATATACTTACGCTGGGGGCTGCTCTGGAGAAAAGTTGCCGGGTCCGGCAAGGTTGTCTACGAGTTGGTTCCTCCGCGCACAGGTTTTCCATACAAAGTGTGGTCATTCAAGGGAGATAACTTAAAATTTAGAAAATCTGATTGCTCAAACTTTGGCAACTTAGCTTTTCTGTTGTTTGCTTCCCGGTAAGGCGAAATTTTCTTGAACGACGCCTCGTCCATACCATTATCTTTTCCTTTCCTCCCCGGAAAACTTGTGGGCGAGGGAACCTTCCTTTCGTTGAGAAAAAAGAAAGAAGAGAAAATAAAGATACGGAGCCTTACGGCTCGTTATTGCTTACCGTGGAGTAGGTGCTGCACAAAGTGTCAGATCATATATGCCAGAAAATAGAGAGCATGAAATTGACAAAATGTGCGAAGCACATGAGCTTTACTTATGCACGGGGTCTGCGCCCGGCTTTATACAAAGGATTACATGCAACAGCGGCAAGACTTGTACAAAAGGTGGTTGCCGGAACAGGTTCCGGCAACCGCGCCTTACGGGTAAAACTTATGAAGATGCTCAATGTTCCAGGAGTTGCTCACCGGAATGCCATCTTCGGTCTCAAGGTGGACAGCGCCAGGCCTAGTGACTCGTTTCACCCGATAAGGGCCTTCCCACTTCGGCGTCAACTTGTTGGAATTCTTGGCGGACTGAACACGCCGAAGAACAAGGTCGCCTTCCTCGAGACTTCTGGCGTTAACTTTGCGGCTATGGTAGCGGCACAAAGCTTGCTGGTAGCGAGCAGCTCGCACAGCAGCCTGAAGATGGTCTTCCTCAAGGAGCAGCGCGTCATCTTGTCGCAGCTGCTCTTGCTCAAGCTCATCATAAGCGAGCACTCGAGGTGACCCGTATACGAGTTCCGTGGGGAGAACTGCCTCTGCTCCATAGACTAGAGCGAAAGGTGTCTGGCCAGTGGCTCGATTTGGCGTCGTTTTGATCGACCAAAGAACCACCGGCAGCTCCTCGATCCAGTTTCTTCCGCACTTGTGCAGCCTGTCGAAAGTCCTGGTCTTGAGCCCGCGCAACACTTCAGCATTTTCCCTCTCCGCTTGACCGTTGCTTCTCGGGTGAGCAACAGAAGCGAAGCAGACCTTGGCGCCAAGATCTTGGACGTACTGCATGAAGGTGCAGCTCGTGAATTGCGTACCGTTGTCGGTGATTATCCTGTTAGGGATCCCGAAGCGGCAAACAATCGACCTGAAGAACTTGACTGCTAACTGTGCTGTCACCTTCCTCACTGGTTCCACTTTCGGCCACTTTGTGAACTTGTCGATTGCGACGTACAAGTACTCAAAGCCCCCGACTGCTTGGGGAAAGGGGCCGAGGATGTCGAGCCCCCAGACCGAAAATGGCCAGGATAAAGGGATCGTCTGGAGAGCTTGAGCTATTTGGTGTATCTGCTTGGAATGGAACTGGCACGCTTCACACTTGGTTACTTGTGCAGTTGCATCCTGGAAGGCTGTCGGCCAAAAGAAACCTTGCCGGAATGCTTTGCCGACAAGTGCTCTTGCACCAATGTGGTGACCACATATGCCTCCATGTATCTCTGCCAACAGCTTTTGTCCGTCTTCCCGGTGAATACACTTCAATTTCACACCATTGAGTCTTCTTCTGTATAGTGTCTTGTCGACAAACTAGTACATACTTGACTGCCGGGCTACTCTTTCCGCTTCTTCTTGCTCTTCGGGAAGTTCTCCTGTCTGAAGGAAACGGACAATCTGTTGTGCCCATGCTGGAGCTTGTGGCTCGACAACAAGGACTAAAGGCAAATCTACGGCTGCGGGAACATCCGCTTCTACGGCGAGAATTTGCGGCTCTGCCGGAGCTTGACGTTCCCCGGCAAGCTTGCCGGAGCAAAACTTGTCGGGAGCTTCTGCTTCAACGGAACAAACCCTTGGGCTTGCCGGAGCAGATTGCTCCTCAGCGCTCTTGGCGTTGATCTCGGGGACCTTCTTTGCCAAAGGCAAATCTGCTGCTGCGGGAACGTCCGCTTCTACGGCGAGAACCTGCGGCTCTACCGGAGCTCGACGTTCCCCGGCAAGCTTGCCGTAGAAAAACATGCCGGGAGCTTCTGCCTCAATGGAACAAACCCTAGGGCTTGCCGGAGCAGACTGCTCCTCAGCGCTCTTGGCGTTGATCTTGGGGACCTTCTTGGCGGCGGCTTCGGGAAGCTCTGTCGGAAAATAGTCACCAGAAATCAACTTCCTCTTCTTGCTCTGTCCAGTTGATGGCGTTACAGATGGTTGAGTCAGCTTGAGCACAAAGATCCCTGGTTCCACAGGTAACTTAAGTGCAGCGCACTTTGACAGGCCATCGGCAATGGCGTTCTGAGCTCTTGGAACATGCTCCATCTGTAGGCCGTCAAAGTGCTCTTCTAGCTTTCTCACTTCGTCGACGTAAGCTTCCATCAATGGACTCTGATAACTCTTGTTCACTTGGCGGACGACAAGCTGTGAGTCACCCCGGACAATGAGCTTCTTTATCCCAAGGTCTGCCGCGATCCTGAGACCGGCAAGCAAGCCTTTATACTCTGCAGTATTGTTTGTTGCTTGCTCCTTGGGAAAGTGCATCTGGACTATGTACTTGAGGTGCTCTCCGGTGGGTGCGATAAGTAGCACGCCAGTGCCGGCGCCTTGCAGCGAAAAAGCACCATCAAAGTACATCAGCCACTCTTTGCTTGCTTCATCGACGGGGATGCTCGTTTCTGGAATTTCTTCATCTGGTGTTGGCGTCCATTCTGCTATGAATTCTGCCAATGCTCTGCTTTGGATAGTTGAAGTACTCTCAAACTTGAGGCCAAAGCTTGACAGTTCCAGTGCCCACTCCACAATCCTGCCTGTCGCTTCTAGATTCTGTAGTATCCTCTTCAGCGGAAAGCGAGTGACAACTGTGATCTCATGTGCTTGGAAGTAATGGCGCAGCTTTCTCGAGGCCATGAGAAGGCCGAAAAGCAATTTCTGCACGCCAGAGTACCTTGACCTAGCCCCCTGCAGAAGGGAACTGACAAAGTAAACTGGGCGCTGCACCATTTTCTTTTGTATCTCCTCGCGCATCTGCGCAGATCCATCTTTGTCGGGACCAGAGCTTGCCGGGGAAGCCTCCTACTTGTCGCTGGATGCGCCTGCCGTGGTTGCTGGCTCGTCATCTGCCTCCCTCTCTGCCACTAACGCAGCACTAACCACTTGATTGGTTGCCGCTATATACAGCAGCAACTTCTCTTGTGGCTTAGGTGCGACAAGTGTTGGAGCGGAGGACAGGTATTTCTTCAAGTCTTGCAGCGCAGCCTCCGCTTCCGGAGTCCATTTCATTGGACCTGCCTTTTTCAATAATTTGAAAAACGGCAGGGCGTGCTCAGCAGACCTAGAGATAAACCTGCTGAGAGCAGCCATGCAACCGGCAAGTCTTTGTACATCCTTGGCGCGCTTTGGTGCTTCAATATGCTCAATGGCCTTGATCTTGTCAGGATTGGCTTCAATTCCCCGCTGAGACACGAAGAACTCGAGAAGCTTGCCAGAGGGGACTCCAAACACACACTTCTCGGTGTTGAGCTTGAGGCTGATCTTGCGCAGATTTGCAAAGGTCTCGTCTAAATCTTGGATCAGAGTTGCCTTGTCCTTGCTCTTGACCACTATGTCATCCAAGTAGGCTTCCACATTTCTGTGTATTTGTGGCTCAAGAGCGACATGGACTACTCTTACAAACGTTGAACCAGCATTTTTTTTCTGAAAGGCATCCGTATGAAACAGTACGTGCCACATGGAGTAATGAATGCGGTCTTCTCCTCATCCTCTTCTGCCATGAAGATCTGATGGTATCCTGAGTATGCGTCAAGAAATGAAAGCAAATCACATCCGGCTATGGAGTCAACAATCAGGTCAATGCACGGCAAAGGAAATGGGTCTTTGGGACAAGCTTTGTTAACACCGGTAAAATCGATACAAAGTCTCCATTTTCCGTTCGCCTTGCGCACGATTATAGGATTGGCCAACCACGTAGGATGGAGCACTCCTCTGACAAGGCCTGCTGCTTCCAACTTCTTGATCTCCTCTGCAATGAATTCTTGGCGCTCCACTGCTTGCTTCCTGACCTTCTGCTTGTCGGGCCTTAGGACAAACGGCAAGGTGGTGCTCAATTACTTTCCTGGAAACACCGGGGATGTCAGACGTTTGCCACGCAAACACGTCGACATTCGCCCGCAGGAAAGCAATGAGCGCGCTTTCCTATTTAGGGTCGAGAGTGGCACTGATGGTGAAGGTACCACCAGTGCCGTCCTCCTTGGCGGACACCTTCTTGGTCTCTAGCGCAGCTGCGATTGTCTTCTTACACTTGCCGGTGGAGCTCGATGGTGCGTCCTCGACGGCAGCGCAGCACTCCGAAGAGGTGCGCTTGCCGGAGCGGGCATCAGAACTCTTGCCGGACTTGGTCTTCTTCTTCCCCCCGGGAGCTTCAACGGCAGGTGATTTGAAATCTGCTGCGGCTGCCGCTTCCTGGTAGATCTTGTCGGCGCAGATAAGAGCATCCTTCTTGTCACCAGGGACAGAGATGACGCTTATCGGGCCTGGCATCTTCAGCATGTTGTATGCGTAGTGAGAGGCTGCCATGAACTTGGCGAGTGCTGGACGGCCAAGTATCCCATTGTAAGGCAATGGAATATCGGCAACGTCAAAAGTGACCCTCTCAGTCCTGAAGTTCAGCTCGCTGCCAAATGTTACAGGCAACGTGACCTTCCCCTTCAGCTTGCTCCTTCCCGGGTTGATTCCTTGGAATGTGTCGGTCTCTTCAAGCTCGCTGTCAGGGATCTGCCAATCTGACCATGGCAGTTTTCGCACATCTCTACGAAAACTTTGTCGGAGTCCATCCCAATGTATCCCTCTTTCGCCACTTCTTTATACCCCGAGTAGAGAGAGGAGAGCCTTTATCCGGCAGAATCGCCTGGATCTCAAGGGCCGGCAAGAAGGAAACTTATCTGGAGGAAGAATTCCGCGGCAAGTGGGAGGAGTGGAGAGTGGCACTGATGTGAGGCGCGCCAAAGATGTCGGGGGACTAATCCACGAACATCTATGGGACCGGCGGACCGAGTCCCTTTCGGTTCGGCGGGGGCGGAGGTCGCACGAAGAGCGTATCGAGGCGAAGCACACGAGCAGTTTACCCAGGTTCGGGCCGCACGGATGCGTAAAACCCTACTCCTGCTTTGTGGTTTGTATTGAGTTCTTGCTCGGGAGCGCGGAGTGCTACAGTACACCCCAGCAGCTAACGAGACCGAGCATGAGTGTTCTCTTTTTTTCGAACCCCCCTCTATGTTGCACATGGGCCTCCTTTTATATGCTCAAGGGGTCACCGACAGGTGGCAACGGAGACAAAGGGTAAAAATGGAAAGGTACTGCGGTAGGTACAGCTACCTGCTACAGTGTATCGTACCTAACCCTGACGGCAGGGGACAAGGGCATTAAATGCCCGTCTGTGTCGCCTAAACAGTGCAAAAGGGACCGTCAGGGACGCCACCGCTCGCCACGATGGCAATCTTGTCAGCGCCGCTCGCCACTGCGCACCGCTGGCTGCACAGCCTCCCGCCACGCACGCCTGGAAGGGTCCCAGAGCGACACGTTGGTGGATGTGCTGGAGCGCGGGCACAGAGTGGTGGCTTGCCGCAGCAAGCGCCTTGCCACGGTCGTTGTCTTGTCGCGTCTGGGAGCTTGTCGCTCACCGGGCCTTGCCGGGACGCGAGGCGCGCCGCGGCAAGTTCCTTGAGATGCCTTGGGTGGCCTTCCCGGCAAGCTCCTCTTGCCGGGGTCTTGTCTCCTTAAGCGCCTTGCCTTGGTTGGCCTTCCCGGCAAGCTCCTCTTGCCGGGGTCTTATGGTGTCTTGGTTTGGATACTTTGTTCTTGAATGGCTCCAAAGGAACCACGGAGGACCTTGGCGGTTACCCGGCAAGCCTTGCCGCGGGATGCTGCTACTGCCCGTGCACAAGTACTGGATACTAGGGTACCCCTACTCTAGTACACCGACATAGTTCTACTCTAGTGTAAATTTATTTGTACAAGGTTATAGAGCTCGTTCAACTCTAGTGTAAAATTATTTGAACTAGCTTGTAGAGCTAGTTCAAATCTAGTGTGAAATTATGTGTACTATGTTATAGAGCTAGCTCAACTCTAGTGTAAATTTATTTGAACTAGCTTGTAGAGCTAGTTCAACTCTAGTGTAAAATTATTTGTACTAGATTATAGAGCTAGTTCAACTCTAGTGTAAAACTATTTGAACTAGACTGTGGAGCTAGTTCAACTCTAGTGTAAAATCATTTGTACTAGGTTATAGAGCTAGTTCAACTCTAGTGTAAATTTATTTGTACTAGGTTATAGAGCATGTTCTACTGTAGTGAAAAATTATTTGAACTAGCTTGCAGAGCTTGTTCAAATCTACAATCTTGCATAGCTTTCAACTCTAGTGTAAAATTATTTGAACTAGCTTGCAGAGCTAGTTCAACTCTAATGTAAAATTATTTGAACTAGGTTATAGATCTTGTTCAACTTTAGTGTAAAATTATTTGAACTAGCTTGTAGAGCTAGTTCAACTCTAGTGTAAAATTATTTGAACTAGCTTGTAGAGGTAGTTCAACTCTACTGTAAAATAATTTGTACTAGGTTAGAGAGCTAGTTCAACTCTACTGTAAAATGATTTGAAATAGGTTAGAGAGCTAGTTCAACTCTAGTCTAAAATTATTTGTACTAGGTTATAGAGCTAGTTCTACTCTAGTACAAAAATATTTAAACTACCTTGTAGAGCTAGTTCAATTCTAGTGTAAAATTATTTGAACTAGCTTGTAGAGCTAGTTCAAATCTAGTCTGAAATTATGTGTACTATCTTATAGAGCTAGTTCAACTCTAGTGTAAAATAATTTGAACTAGCTTGTAGAGCTAGTTCAACTCTAGTGTAAAATTATTTGAAAACTATCTTGTAGAGCTAGTTCAACTCTAGTGTGAATTTTTTTGTACTAGGTTATTGAGAGATAGTTGAACACTAGTGTAAAATTATTTGAACTAGCCTGTAGAGCTAGTTCAACTCTAGTGTAAAATTATTTGAACTATCTTGTAGAGCTAGTTCAACTCTAGTGTAGAATTACATGAACTAGCTTGTAGAGCTAGTTCAAATCTAGTGTGAAATTACATGAACTAGCTTGTAGAGCTAGTTCAAATCTAGTGTGAAATTATGTGTACTATGTTATAGAGAAAGTTCAACTCTAGTGTAAAATTATTTGAACTAGCTTGTAGAGCTAGTTCAATTCTAGTGTAAAATTATTTCTACTAGGTTATAGAGCTAGTTCAACTCTAGTGTAAAATTATTTGAACTAGCTTGTAGAGCTAGTTCGAATCTAGTGTGAAATTATGTGTACTATGTTATAGAGCTAGTTCAACTCTAGTGTAAATTTATTTGAACTAGCTTGTAGAGCTAGTTCAACTCTAGTGTAAAATTATTTGTACTAGATTATAGAGCTAGTTCAACTCTAGTGTAAAACTATTTGAACTAGACTGTGGAGCTAGTTCAACTCTAGTGTAAAATCATTTGTACTAGGTTATAGAGCTAGTTCAACTCTAGTGTAAATTTATTTGTACTAGGTTATAGAGCATGTTCTACTCTAGTGAAAAATTATTTGAACTAGCTTGCAGAGCTTGTTCAAATCTACAATCTTGCATAGCTAGTTCAACTCTAGTGTAAAACTATTTGAACTAGCTTGCAGAGCTAGTTCAACTCTAATGTAAAATTATTTGAACTAGGTTATAGATCTTGTTCAACTTTAGTGTAAAATTATTTGAACTAGCTTGTAGAGCTAGTTCAACTCTAGTGTAAAATTATTTGAACTAGCTTGTAGAGGTAGTTCAACTCTACT